>NC_134683.1:4467500-4767500 GCF_024713945.1 Dermatophagoides farinae | reverse complement strand
TGTTCAATATTATTATTGTGAGACATTGTTATGTCGAAACTAGAGGAGAAAGGAGAAAAAAAAATCGCAAAGCAATCAATTTGGATTTTTTTTCGATTAATAATTCATCCACATCCACAACATCCATACCATAAACAACAACAACAACAACCGGAGTTTGAACCCGAACGGAAAAAAACGGAACAATAACCACTATTGACGAACTTTTGACGACTATGGAACTTTTTTTCCTTTCTCTTACACACACACACAGTGATCCATTCATAAATACAAAAGGTCTATGTTCAGCTAAACTAATCGATTTTCAATCCGACCAGAAAAAACGAAGAAAACAAAAAAACGACAAAGACGAAAATCGAAAAAAGTTGAACAAAAAAGTGAATTAAACTTTTTCAATCGAAATCCTATGATGACGATGAAGAATTGAAAAAAATATATCACCGTATTGTCCCACAAGAATTGCAAGTAAAATGTAAAAAAAAAACTTTTATCAATGTAAAGATTTTTTCTCGATTCAGGATCATAGTATATTTGTCACACACACATGGATTGTATGTTTTTTCTTCTTCAAGAATGATGATGAATGATGATGATATTGATATGTTTTTGCTCAAATAAAATAAATGAATTTTATTTTGTCGAAAATTTGTAAAAAAAGAAAAATGTCAACTGCATACCATTATAATTCTTTTTTTTTCTATAGGTGTGATTCTTTAAATGTTTTCTTCTTCCCGGTTAGTTCAATTCGATGCAAAGAAATTTTCAGAAATGAATCTAGTGTCAAAAAAAAAATTTCAGATTCAAATTGAAATGAAGCTGATTTTTTATCTTGGAAAATGTAAATTTAACCTATCTCTCGCTCTCTCTCGAGTGTAATCATCATCAATATATTCTAATGGTGAATTTTATTCAGTTTCAACATAATATCTATCTGATGGAATAATTTTCATCTTGCGATATATTCAGATTCAGATTGTACTATTGTCTATGAACGTGTGTAGCTATTCTTTCATTCTTTCGTTGCTGTTACGACGACAAAGAGAATTTTTATCGATTATATTCACACACCGAGACACACACTGTGTTTTATTTTTTATTTTTTGATTTGAAATTTTTGTATTGAAAATTCTTGAATTTAAATTTTAAAATAAACGAATCCTCTATCTATCCATTTCCATTGAATTGCATATTTTTCTCATTCTTTTCTCTTCGCACACACACACACAAACACAGAGAGAAATCTTTCGGTTATTTACTTCTTCTCTCTTTTCACGGATATTCCATTCATTCATCGTTCCCGAAAAAAACCCCGAACAACAGCAACAACAAAAAAGGAAAAAATTCTTAGAAACTTATCCAGCAAAAAAAGAAAAACGAATGAAAAAATAGTAAGAGATAAGAATAGAATATAGAATCGACACACAGAAACCACCAAATGTGCCAATGTCGAATGGCATACAACATGGTTGTGTTAATGTTAAAGAATGTTGTGTGAGATAAATGAATGAACGATCAACTCAACTCATTATGGGTGGCGGCAGCGGCAGTGTGTGTGTGTGTCATTCAATTTTTCGCTGTTATCGATATACTTTATTATTGATACAATGTTTGTGTGTGTTACAAAATGTGTATGATATAATCATTCAGCGACAATTTTTTTTTGTTTGCCCACCAACTATGAAATCTTGTTTGTTTATTGTTTGGATCGTCGTCGTCAACGGCGATTATTTTGATGATGATGATGTTTTTTTTCAACTGAAAAAAAGTACCAGAACCTATGAATATGAATCAAGATCAATCGATGCCAAGCAACGAAAACAAAACGAAAAAATTTCGAAAATCTCCAACACAGACATCATTGAACAGATAGGATAGATTGGATCGAATAAAGTGAATGTGGAAAAAAAAGTTATTTAGATTCAACTTGAATAAACTGCTACTATCGACGATGATTCACAATACTATCGATACTTTTTATTATGAGATTCTTTTCTCTTGTTTTTCTGCCCCATGATATCATCATCATTATTGAAACACTGATTCTCTCTCTTTCTCTTCAAGTGAAGTAACTATCGTTTTCTTTCCCATAAGTAGAATCAATTTAAATTTATCTCAATTTTTTCTTGGTTTTACTTTGTCGTTGCTGTTCCAAATACTTGACGTTTATGGAACTTGAATAAAGTGATTGTTTTGTAATAGGAACGAGGCAAAAAATGAGAAAAAAAAACTTTTTCAGTTTGAAAAAAAGAATTTCGGTAATTTTTCTTTTCATAATCCCTTTGGGATATTTTTCGAGAAAATCCGAACAAATACATCGATCCTCAATCAATGAATTAAGTGTTCAAACAAAAGGGTTAATAACACAACACACAATCCAATCAATGCATATGGCCATATAGTCAGGAAATTATTTATGTTGTAAAATAATGATGATGATGATGATGATGGGTAACCCGTATATTAATCCAAATCAGCAATATGTTTACAATATGGATATCGATTAGAATTTTTTGTGTGTGTTGAAAACCTACGGGAAATAAAAAAAACAACCAATGTGTGGAAGTTTTTGTTTATCGATTAGTAGTTTGCAAATAAAGAGTTGTTTCACTCTCTGGTTTAAGCCAAAGTGATTAATTAATGTTTTGTTTGTTTGTTTATTTTGATTAATCAAAATAATTGCTGTTGTAAGGAAAAAAACGAAATATTTCAGCAATTTGAAAATTTCCTGGAAAAATTCAACAACCGCTTGACATTCATAACAACGACAATCGATCGATCGATTGACAAATTTGTCTAGCACATTGAAAAAGTGGAAATTTTATTTGCATTTTCGTCGTAAAAAAATGTTTGAAAAAAATATGAAAATCCAAAAGTGATTTGTTGAATGAATGTTGTTGACTATATTGTGATTGATGATTGATTGATTTTTTTTTTTGGCAAATCCATTCTCAAATAAAATGATGCAAGCAAACACAACAGTAATGATGATTTTGTTTAAATCAATCGTTAAGCTTCAAAGATTATACATATTCTCTATTTCTATTTTCATTCTGCATAAATATATCTTATGCAAAAAAAATGAAATTTTTTTCAAAAACCAATTTTCATAAGAAAATTTATTTCATGCTTTCATGGAAAGAAACACATAAATATATCCAAATTTTTTTTTCACACTCGAATCTTTGGTAGAAACTGTGTGTTCATAATCAATAAGCCAAAGATTTATTGTTATTATTATTATGGCAGCAACGATTACTACTGATACACCATAAGGCAAAAGAATTTATCATCATCATCATCGATGGAAAATCGAGAAAAATTCTCTTCCAGCTATTGAAATGATGATGGTAATGGTAATAATGATAATGGCAACAGCAATTCTATCTAGAATGAGTTTTATAGTTTAAGGTTAAAATGACTTTTTTGTCCCGAAAAACGGAAACGGTAAAAACGAATGAATGAATGGTGATTTGTGAACTTTTCATTGTGTGATTGCAATCAATTTTTTTTTCTCGACAACAACAACAACAACAAAGTTCGAATCATTCATTATTATGATTATGAAAAGTTTTTGTTTTCCGGTAAAAGATGAAAAAAGAAAAGAAAAGCTCAAGTGTGATCATGAAATTTCAACCTGAACACCAGTGCCATTGAGTTTATACACAAAGACAACAAATTCGATCATCATGTTGCATATATCATCATTATGATTGTTTCGATTCTTCAATTCTCGGAAGAAAAAAAGTTTGTTTTCCCATTTCGTTATCATCAATTTAGGATAATGACAAACAACAAAAAACACACACAGACTTTTGTCGTCGTCATGAAAAGATAGATGTCCCATTAGATAAGCACATATGAAAACAAATATAAACAACAGATAACCCAAAAAACAAAACAAAACAAGAGAAACAAAAATCATCTCTGTATCTCTATATGTTTTTGTTTGTTCTGATTCTGTTTTCGTTCATTATCTGATGAATGATCATTATTCTTTATTCATTTCATTCAGAATTCAAGTATAGTTTTGTTTGTTCCATTTAGATAACGATGAATTACAGAATGGGGGCAACAAAATTGGACCTAGATCAACTTTTTTCTCTTTGGCTTATGGCCTCGATGACCTTTTATCTATGCGTGAAAAATGTATTGTAGTAGGAACACACAATATGAATATCGATAAAAAATTGTTTCATTTCAATTGAATTCATTTTGATCAATGACATGAAAGCACGAAAACTTTTTTCTCGAACCGCGTGCACAGAGATACAGATACACAAAACAAGACCAGAAAGAACGGAAACTAACAGAAAAATCATAATGTCTGCCTATGTGTGTGTGTTGGAAAAAAGACTCAATGACATTTAGCAATTTCATTGATTACCAATCATCATTATCGACGAGTGTTATACACACATAACATAGAAATGAGCTATGCATTTATGTAGATTTGATCCAAATTTTTTGTTTTCAAATCGATTGATTGAATGATTGATTGATCAACACACACACACACAAGGACAAAAGATAAAATGCAAATGAGAATAATTTTTTTCTATCAATTATCATTTATAAATATAAATTCAGGAATAACATGATCCCACGAACACTACACAGCTGTCCTTGACAATTTCATTTCGGTTTTCTCCTGTTTTACAAAAGAAAAAACCAATTGTGTTTTTTTTGGAAAAACGAAAAAAAAATCGGAATAAAGACACCAGAATTTGTAAATTCTATTGATGCATTCAATTACAATTGGCCGAAAGATCCTGAAATTCTGGGCAAACACCTAAATAGAAAAACAAGAACAAATCTCTAGAGGCCGATCTACCGACTAACCGACCAACTAAACGGACAAACACACATACACAATGGATTCAAGTAATTGTTTGAAAATCAAAATAAACCGAAAAAACAAAATGCAAAACAAAGATTCATGGAAATCACACAAACAAGCAACGAAAACGGAAAAAACGATTATTATTTGATTCAGATAAATTCGTTTTTGCATGTCGTACATTATCTCTCCTATCTGTTGTTCCAATTTTGTGCAAATGAATCACAACAAAAAACAGTGGTTTTTATATTTAGAACAGTCAATAAACTGCCAAAAAAAAGGAAAACTTTTGATTTTTTTTTTGTAGGAATTTCAGTCTACTGAGACTATTTGTTGTTATTTTTCACAAAAAAAATTATCGGATTGATTTAAAATGAACAAATTAAACAATCACAATGATAATCAAGAGATGTGAATGAAAAACCAAATTTTAAACTTTGTATTTATGAAATTGTTGATGATAATGATGATGAAGATTCCGGGATGCAAAGTCACTTTTGACTATTAGTTCGATTCAGTTTGCATGAGTCTGATATCGAATCATTATTCATTCTCACGTACACACACGGGCAAGGATTAAGGATGAAAATTTTTTTCTGTTTTCCAAAATTTTCAAAATTTTATCGAGTGAAAAAAAAGGAAATAAGAAAATCGAGAGAGTGGTAATATGAAAAATAATCGATTGTATCGAGTTTGAAATTACTTGCTTGGAAAGAAAAAAAGGCCATTACAATGTTTGATGTTAGCTTTCTTATAGATATCATTAATAATTTGCTTTTTTCTGGGGCTGGGTTGGTGAGTAGGCAGTAGTATCATTTTCATTTTCGACGCTTTTTTTGGATTGGATGCCATCATTATCTGATGATGATGATGATGATGATCCATTAATAACACTTTTATCATTTTTTTTCTCTCATTTTTGCTTTACTTGTCCATTTTTTCACATTTTCATGGAATGAAAAATTGAAATTTTTTTTTATTTTTAAAAAAAGATTTTTCTCGCTCTCACTTTTCATCGCCGGCAAAAGGGTTATTATTATCGACTATTATCATTTTTTTTCCTAGTCAGAACATAATGTATCATCATTCATCCAGTGGATAATGGAATAAAAACATATTTTTTTCGAGCAAAAAAAAAAACCGAAACGCCCTACAAAGATTGACGATTGAAATCAATCGATGTTTTTTTTTCGTTGAATTAAAATTATTGACTTCAAATGAGAAAATGACCATTTCTTTTTCACTGTCTTGCCATTGTCAATGAAGATCAATCATATTGAATAGATCAAGATTTGGCCGCAAAAAAAACAACAACAACAACAACAATTATGTGAATGAAAATTATCACAAATAAGAATGATATGATAGATTCAATGGAATGTATCCAGAAGAAAAATGAAAATGAAACATGAAAAGAATGTATATTTATTTATTTATAACACTTGAGTATGTGTGTGTGTTGAAGTTTCTTTCGCTCCAACGGAGCTCAACGATTCTAAGTGTGTCTATGGTTGCTTGCTTGCTTGCTGTGTTTATGGATTGAAACCGATAATGACGAGAGAATGCCCGAAAAAGTCTATAACATTCATTCATTCATTCATTTTATTTTATTTCGCGATTCTTGTTATTCACTCCAAGTGAAAGTGAACCAGAATAATAAGAATAGATAGTGAAAGAATGGATACGAGAAAGAAAAAAAATCCAAAAAATTATTTAAGCGTAAAATAATTTATCACACACACACACACACACACACACACATAGCTTCTTCTTTCATTCTGAGATTCTTATTTTATTCGTTGAAGAAAAACAACAAATCCAAAGAACGAACGATGAAGATGATCATCCGAAAATCTTTTTTGGGTTTTCATCACCATCATCATCATTAAAAATAATACCGGTCAGGAAAAAAATTTTCTTTCCAAATGGATTGAAATTGGGTGCGTGTGTCATCGCATGTATGCCGATAAATGAATGATTAAAAGTCAATTCATACGGATACCGAGAAAAAAAAAGAAAATTCAGGTCACCAAGTTTCATTTTTTTTCCACGAATCACCATCAATGTATGGTTTTGAATTTCATCAGTATTCACATTGCCATTAAAAACATTTAAGTAAACGAAAAAAAAAATAATTTTGTTTCTCGATGGTTTTTCCATTTTTATTTTCTGCAGGAAATACTTGAAACACATACACACACACACACACACACGCAGAGAGAAATATCGATCCAAAACGGTACGTATGTACGTACGAGCGATCGATTGAAAGCATAGCGACCAATGTTGCTGCTGTTTCTGCTACCATAAACTTGTTGTTGTTGTTGTTGATGAAAGTCATTAAACCCGTTCAATTCTGAAAAAAATAACCGAAAAGGAAAAAAACACACACACGCACATATGCAAACATTAGTTTTTTTTCTTTACCCGATTGATCAAAATGAATCTCGAAAAACAACAAGAAAAAAAATGAAAATGAAAATAATAACGATCCATAAAGCATATGGATTTATTTATTTATTTTTTTTCGTTTCGTTTAAAAAATTATGGATGTTCTAGTCTCTTTTTTTTCATCTTTTTGCTCATATATTTTTTTCGATTATTTGGATCAATGAACACAACGGAACAGAACAAACGAACGAAACGAATAACCGACAGACCGACCGACCATAATGTATCGACACATATATACTGAGATTTCATTCCATTTACATACTGTGAAAGCAAAAAAAAAAACGCTATTTCAAAAATATGTTGTTCCATACCCCTACAGACATCATACAAATAGGGCGATTTTAAAATTCAATTCAATTTTTTTCCAGTTTTTTTTTGTTTTTATGTAAATCATTTTTCGAACTAAAACAAAATACGACAAAAAAATGGATGAATTTTGCATTTTTTTCAATTTCATCGTTGCTGATAATCTCAATAATTTCAACAACCAAAAAAAAAATGCCAAATGATCCAAAATAATTGGAACGAATCAAACAAACACATCGTATTCGGAACACTGTGTAGTAGTATCATGATCGAGATGATGATCTGGATCAAAGTTTATTTTGGCCAAAAAAAAAAAAAAAATCTAGAAATTGATTTTTTATAATGACTTCTCGTTTTGTTTATTATTATCATTATGAAAGGACCAAATTGCTACTTGATCGATTTATGATGATCATGAAGAAAATCATAAAAATAAAAACAAACTTGATCCTGCATTATAATAAATTGGAGCTTGCTTGCTTGCTTTCAAATCTCAAATGCAAATATTTATCAAATGCAATAACAACAAATAACAATAACAATAACAAACAACGTAAATATTGTAAACATAAACCGAATCAAACTTGAAATAACAACATGACAATGATTCAATGTATCGTAGGGAAAAGAAAAAAATTTGCATATCAAGCAAAAACAACAAAACACAAGAAAATTTGGAAAAAAACCTGAATGGACAAATTCATCATCATCATCAACAACATTGGTGATCAGTAATGAAAATACTAATGACCAAAAAAAAACAGAAGGATTTATTTGGATTCAAAACACAGTGTCCGGTTTTTGTGTGCAACTAATCAAATTCGAATCGGAAATCCAAGGAAATTTTTTCCCATCAACTATTCCATCTAAAGATGTTTTCGTTGTTGTTTTTTTTAGTCGGAATCAATTTGTGGATCAGGATGGTGAATGTGTCACTGATGTGTGTTATGTTTACCGATTTTCTTTCCTGTTTAGGGTGTCGACAACAACAATAACAATCATGTTGAAATGTATAAACAAACTTGATTTTTTTTATTTGGAACGACATTCTCAATAATGAACAAATGATGGAGAGAAACAAATTTCAAATTCAAACTAAAGGCAGTTGGATGCTTTATCGCACATTTATGATGTCAGGGTGAATAAAAATAAATAAACAAAACTTGCATAGAAGTTAACATGATCATTTACTCGAAAAACGAACAAAAAGAATGACAAAAATGGATGCATTCAACAACAAAGAAAATTATGTTTGAAATAAAATAAAAAAATCAGAATCGAATTTTGATCATCATCGTTATAGAAATAAATTCCATTTTACTATTTACACAAACCAGAATACGAGATAGATGTACAGTTATGTTGTTTCTCCATCCACCCACAAACAAATTCTGTACTACTGAACTAGAATTGTTGTAGCACCTTTGATGATGATGGCTGCTTGTCAAAAACGCTGTTCACGTTTTCTTTTCTTTTTTTTGATTTCCATTTTATTTCGGGATAAAGTTTTCGTTTTTATTTTTAATACATACTTTGAGCATCACCTTTTTACCATCATCATCATCATCATTTGACATGTCATATCGTCGTCGTTTTTAATTGTGGTTTTCGCACAACAAACAACAACAGACATTACATGCGTCCATCAATATCACCACAAATGGAATCGAAAGAGAGAAAGAGAGAAAGTGGGGAATTTATCTCACACACATTATCTTTTTCTTCCAATACATTGCTATCAGCCTGTCAAATTCCGTATTCTATTCACACACACACACACATCGAGTACATGGAAACCAATTATGGGAAAAAAAGTGTGACGAAAATCTGCCAACGACGACGAAAAAAATAAAAAAAAAATCGAATGGAAAAATGGATGCTGACCACTCATACACACACGCACCTGGACAATGGACACATCGAACAAGAAAACTTTTTTTCAAGAATTTTCATGAACAACCGGTGTATAATTACAATGATGATGATGTTTAATTAGCTGCTAATTTTATTTTGTAAAACAACAAAACTTTTATATGAAAAAAACACTTTCAGGATCAAAAAAAAAACAAATCTACCTTGTCAAATTTGGTGATGGTGATGTGTTTTACAGAAAAAAGTTTTTCCAACAACAAAAAAACCAAACAAATTTTAAAGCCATAATAATCTACTTATCAGACAAACATAAACGATTTTGAAAAAGGCCAAAAAACTAGCCCAGCTCAATTTAAAAATTTACATGATAATAGTAAACGAGCAACAACAAACATTGGGACATTTTCATTGCTCTCTTGACATTTTTTTCTTTTTGAAAATTTACAATTTTTCATGGCGAAAAAAACCGATTTGATCACATCTCTGTGTGTGTGTTTGTGTTTATCATTCATCGATAAATGAATTGGGAAAAATTTCAAAAAAATTTTACAATTCACATAATCGATATAATCAGATTATTATTATTATGATGCTTTTTCACAGAAAAAAAATTTCCATTTTTTCACTCATTTTCACAATCACAAATTGTCGTCGTCGTTGACAATTTTAAATTTGTCCACTGAATTTATTTCAGTTTTTTTTTTGTTTGAAAAAATAAATTTCAACATCATTATTATCGATAAGATCAAATTCAAAGAAGAATAAAAAAAAATATAAAATTTCATTCGAAATGGAATACGATTCTATAATTCAAAATGGATGAATGAATATATTTACTGGGCGTTTCTTCACCAATGATGATGGAAATGGAAAAATTTTTTGTTTTTCGAAAATTGACACTATATGAAATACATTTGGTCGTCTAAATAAATGTCAAATGCATCCGAATTTTTCTTTATTCTTGGAAAGCTTTTTGTTTTTGTTTTTCGGTATTCATTGCAAATTGAGAATAGAAAAATTTCAAATTCGATACTTGTGTTGTTTTTTTTCTTTGTTATTATTGTGCTATTTTGAAAATGAAATAGGGAAAAGATCAACGGATCTTATGAAGGTCCGGTCCGGTCTCTTCAGATGGTGATGGGCAGTTGTTTGATGAATTCTTTTCGCGAAATAAGTGTCTGTAACATGAGTGCATGAAAGAATGAATAAACGAACACAGAGTGATGGAGAAAATGGTAATGTTTCAATAACCCATCGATCGATTGATCGATCCAACAACGAAACAAAGAAAAAAGTCAAAAGGTTCTTTCCATTTTTTCATTTTGAATTACAAAATAAAAAAAACTCTACTGAAGTGATGAAGAGAGAGAGTTATTCAATTTTAAATTTTTTCTCTCGGATTGATTGATTGATTGATGAAATTGTCAACATACGAATGATTGGTGTTTTTTTTCTCAATAAAGAAATCCGATAGATTTTCGTTTGCTTTTGTGTCGGTGTGTGTGTGTAATGGATGCTAAAAATTTTCAAAAAGCAAATTCGGAAATGAAAAGAAAAAATGGATCAGTTCTCCAGCTCATCATCATCGTCATCGCATCCGTTTTAACTTGAATTTTGGAGAAAAAAAAAATATTAAATTTGGCATATGAATGACGGGGGAGACGAGAATGAAAAGAATGAAAACTGAGAAATTTTTTTTATCAACTTCCTTCCGCCCCGGGTTTTTTTTCATTAAAACAAGATCAAACAAAGAAAAATGTGATAAAACCAACGATGATGACCAAACTTTTTCAGATTCGAGTATAACGAATGGCCGAGATTTCTAATCAGATGAATATCACAACGATGTAATGTTGTAGAAAAAGAGTTTTAAATCATCATCTTGCAATCAAAAAAAAAAAAAAAAAAAAAAAAAAAAAACAACAACAGTCAACCCATCGAACCGAAGCAAAGATTTCTACTATTTTCAACTTTGTATTTTTTATTTATTCACATTTTCAACTTTTCTATTTTTTTTACATCAAGAAATTTTTCGTCTTCCAAAATACTGGTGGCAAATTCTTCTGCGAAACTGATGTGATGAAGAGGAATTATTTTTTGTTTTTTGTTTTTAAGAGACTTTTGTTTATTTCAAGAAAAAAAAAGTTTTAAAAGTTTTTTCTCAAAAATGCAAAAAAAATCATCTAAATAGAAATGGAAACAGACAAACAAACGAAAATCCTTTGTAATACTGATGATTTTCCCAATGTTTTCATCATTTTCAGAATGAGAATGGTGAAAGGCTAATTTTGTGTTGTTTGTTTGTTTGTTTGTTTCGGTATGAGAATGGTCATTGCTTGCTTGGTTTACATGTTTTTTTATGGATGGCTGAATAAACAAACGGAAAAAAACTCCTATCCGAACAGTTGCTGTATGCAATTCATATTCTCAAAATTGGCATCTCAGGATTTTCCGAGAAAAAATGAGAAAAAAATTTATTCAAATTTCACACACACAAACACGAATCGGACCAAAAAAAACGAAAAAGAGAGACAGATGTAATACATAACTGCTACACTACTGCTGTTGTCGTCGTCATCATCACCAAAAAAAACATGCAAATGCCAAAATGATTTGAAATCAAAACACAACAACAACAACAACAACTCGACTTTTTTTATTTTACAACTTTTTTTTGGAAAATTGAAAAAAAATAAATTCTGGTTTGTTTAACCATCATCGTCATGATTACAACGATTCAAATTCCATCAACGTGTTTCAAATCATCATCATCAACTTTGACGCAAAAGCAAAGACCAAATCTGTTCGTCGAGAATGGAGAAATTATTGTTTTTCATCCATATAGATCAATTATGATGATGAAATTGCAAACAAATCATATTCAATTTTCAAATTTTTTTTCCAACAAACAAACCGAAAGCAAAAAAAATTGTAAAATTGAAATTTTAAAGAAAAAAACACAGAAAGTGAATGAATTCTGGTCTCTTTTTTTTGTTGTTGTTGAAACAATGCAATGACAGCTTTTTCCTTTTTCTTTTTTCGTTGGTTGATTGTCTTGTGATGATTTTTTTTATTTCTATTTCTCTGGCGACGAAAAAAAGGCATTTCAACAAACCAAAACCAGATTTTTTCTATATTCAAAATTCACACACACACACATGCATCTCATTCATTTTTTCGGTTTCATTTTCAAAATGTTTTCATTATTTTCCGGGGTTATGGATTTTTCTCTCGCCTTCTCTTTTATCACTATCGTCGTTGTGTTGCCATCGTTTTCGTTTTCACTATTCTCTCTCATATATTCTACATTTTAACTAAATTAAATTTCAATTTAAAAAGCCATTATTCGACGACGACGACAGTGATGATGATGACTTGGAAACAAAAACCGGGAATCATTTTTTTTCTTTCATTGAAACAAACACCATTCCATTCAAAACTATGAAATGTATGCTTGATGTGTGTGTGATAAAAAAAAATGACTGAGTAAATGGCATGAACCGGTTATAATAAAAGATTTAAATGAAAAGGCCAAGTGTTGTTAAATGTATTATAAATGGATACACATACATAAAACCAAGTCATAACTTTTAACCCTTTGCAAACAACACCAGTAGACATGGAGAAGATCAGCTAATTTTTTTGGTGAATTAATTTGAATTTTATGCAAAAAAAAAAATTCTCACTGCACAAACAAACAAGATGATGAGATGATGATTTTCAAGAATAATCACCATTATCATCATCATCATTAATGTTCAATTTTCTGTAATGTTTTAGTAGCAAAGGTGTCGTCGAAATACTCATCTAATGGTTCATCATTAGCACGAATTTTAACATTGAAAATATTTTGCAAAAAACAAAAACGAAAAAAAATTCTACTTACAAAGTTGTTGCTGGTCATGTTGTTTTTGATTCGGATGAAATTCATATTGAAGTTTTCTCTGTTGTTGTTGTGGTTGATATAAATATTGACCATTACTAGCCAATACAGTGATCGGACTGAGTAATCCAATGATGGTAATGATGATGAGCATTGATGATTGATGTTTTGATTGACGAAATAAATTATTAACAACAAAAATATTACAATAATAATGACAAAGTGGATGAAACAAAGTTAGCATTACAAAAAAAGTATTGATAATTGTATCGATAAATCGATTTAATAATGACACTGATGACGATGATGATGATTGTGCCCAAGGCAATAAAGATGATTCTGGTTCGAACATTATTATTTGTTCGTTTTGTTCAGTGAATCTTTTTCTTTTTCTTCTTTTTTTCATTTTTCTTTGCAGCCATTGCTGCTGTTCTGGTGGCATGGCCATAGCTGATTGCAATGATGATGATGATGATGAAACTAAACCGGAACTAGAACCAGAATCTGAACAACAACAAAAATGTAAAGTTTTCATAACCATTTCCATTATTATCAATGACACGGTTTTCTTTTAGTGAATTTATCCATTCAAATCACCATTTTGATAATGTAAGATGAATCACATCATCATCGTCATTTTCATTGAATTATCATTGAATTCTACAAAGAAAAATACAAATAAAATCAACAGACTAAAAATCACCAATTGATTTATTCCCACCAAAAAATGATTTACTTACAAAACATTTCAAATAACAATGAAAATGGCCATTATTGAAAGTAGAAAAAAAAGTTTTGCTCCCACACACACATAAATGCACAAAACATAAAGTGTCATTGATAATGATAATGACACATTTTATCTTGGAACACACACACTCACACAAAGACACAAAAGCTGGAACAACAACAACAACAAAAAAACCGCGATTAATGTGAATGAAGATGATAACGTCTTATATGAAAAGTACTTATTATAACAATAAACAAAACAGCGACTTAATGATTTGGATTGGATACTGGCCAGCCCATTTTTTTGGTATTCGAATCAAAAAAAATTTTCATTCCATTATTATTATATTGCGTGGCAAATGATCGTTTCATTCAAGAAAAAAATTTCGGGAAATGAAAAATATCATAATAATAACCGTGGATCGACAAGACTACGACAATTTATATATCGATATCGACTGACTGACTCGATGGATGATGATGATGATGATGACGAGAATTATCCAAGGCCTCCGTTGTCGTATGTTGATACTTTATTCTGTTTTTTTTAATGTTTTGATATCTGAACCTCTGTTTTTGTTCACTAGAAAAAATGGCTCATTCATTCAATGATGATGATGATGATTCTGGAACATTAATGTGTGTGTGACGCGGATATAATGTAATGTAAGTGTGTGTGTGTGTGCTTTATTGACGATCAACTTGCACTTGAAAATATCCGGATTGCTGAAAAAAATTGTCATCATCATTTAGTCTTCGTCTAGATTCTTGTGAGACAATGGAATCTGTATATTTAGAAACAAAAAAAAGGAGAAAAAAATCGAATGACAAAAAAAACTCAACTAGAAGAAAGAAAAGAATCTTTTTTTGTGTGTGGAAATCAAAATCTCTCTCTCCCTGTGTGTGTGTGTTTCAAACGGAAATGTATTATTTATTGGAAGATATTGAAGAATCTAGGAGATTCTATTCACAAATTGTGGGCTGTAAGTTTTGTCTCGTTTTCAACTGACTTTTATTCATTCATTCTGGTTTCTTTTCTATATTTTCTAGATCTGAATTTTGTATTTCCGAATTTTTTTTTTGGTTCGGGCAAACGACACTCACATGAAAACGGAAAAAAATGGAATGGAATGAAATGTGAATATATTAATTCGTTTGAACCATAAACGGACGTATGAACGATCATCATCGTCATCGTCATCATGCATACACATGTCTTTAAGTTGTCAACTGTGTTTTATTAGTTTGTTATTATGTAATTTGTGTATCATACATGAATGTTGACAACCAGCCAGATGAATAACGACGACGTAAGACGAAATTCAACGGCCACACCATGAATTTATGTTTCGGTAAGTGAACCCGATTTTTTCTTCTTTTTGAATATAAAGTTGACTTGCTTTTCCTTTTCTTCTCTGGTGGTAGTTTTGTTGTTAGTCTGTTGTTGTTGTTGCTGTTGTTTTTGGATCAATTTTGATATTGATTGACTCAATCATTATTGTGGCACGAAAGACATTCATTCACCTTTGATGTGTGCATATGATGAATGCAGAAGACACTAGACACACGAACTAATTGTCATCATCATCGATGAAAATGACAAGCAAATTATTTCCGTATATACACAAACATAAAGATGACATTTATGTCTTTAAATGTCAAAATTTTATTGTTTCTCATCAACAACAACATTATAAGCACTACACGCAATTTTTTCTCATGAAATCAGTCGACACATTTGAAATTAAGATAGTCAACTGTGACTATTTAAATTGCATTGGACAACACAACACAACACGAGATTCATTTTATTTAAATAGCTAAAAAATGGGTGGACTTGTCGATTGCCAATCATCGATGAGTGAATTTTTTTTTATATGCTGCATCATTATTATTAACAGAAACTGGATGTGTGTGATTTAATTTTCATCGTTTTCACTGATTCAATTTGATTGAGATGAAAATTTTGTTTGTTTTGTTTTATATCTTCAAATGTGATTTTCATTATTTTAACATTATCACAATAACACAATTTGATCCCGATGTATCAAGTCCACATGCATTCGATTCAATTGTTTTGTGTTCAATTCATAGTTATCGTTCAATTGGAAGGTCGTTCGATCTCTCAGAAGCGGCTGCTGCTGCTGCTGGTATGTCAACCAAATTAAATTGATTTGATCCAAAAAAGAGAAAACAAAATCAACATTATTAAATTATTCGTTCGTTTTCGTTTTCGTCGTTATTTTTCCTTGTAAATATAAATAAATAGATAGTGTTTCACAAGGCGAAAACACTTGTCTTGTTTGGATGTTTTTCTTTGTTGTTTCATTCATCGATGACATCCAATGATGATGGCAACAATTTTCATTCGAATAAAAAAAAATCAAAGAAAGAATTTAACACACACACACACACACATGAACAAATCAATTTGATTTTCGATAACACACACAGAATTTGATTGTTTTTTCTTTGTTGTTTCGATTCAATTCAATCACACAAAGAATCGAGAATGTATCGAACAACAACAAAGAAGAAAATATGTCAATCAATGCAATTTGCCGTTTGAAAACAAAACAAAAATTATTAATAACATGTATATCCACTGATGACCGTTGATTATTGTGACAAAAATCAATGTCTAATGATATTTGTTATCATTATTCAAAATTTGACATGTCCATTGTGAAAAAACACAAACAAACACAGTGTAAAAAAAAGAAAATTTGACAAATGAATTAACACACACGCCCGGTTATCACATAATTTCGGTTCAATAAAGACATCGACACAAAGAGAGAAAGAGATGACAATTGAGAAATGTAGAATTTTTTTGTGTGTGTGTAAAACACCCGAAAATTATCCGGCTGAATTGAACATTCAAATGACATATGTCATTTGATCAGCGCTACCACCACCTGTTTGATGTCATTGGTTTGATGACAGAATTTTGAAAAGCAGAAAAAAATTTCAAATCGAATCGGAAAATTTTTTTCAAAGTTTTTCTCCAAAAAATGTTTCCACCCGAAATAAAATTTCAATGTTCGTCATTGATCTGTATGCGAAACGTATCTATCTCGTATGTTTAGGTTTCATCATCATCATCATCATTTTGGTGATGATTTCATGCACAAGCCGACTAAAAAAAACAGACGAAAAATTTTGATCTGGTTTTTTTAAATGCTGGTGGAACCCGAAGAAAAAGAAGAACAAGACGGTGAAGGAGGAGTGTAAATTCTGATTATTCTGGACCAGAAGAGAATCTCTGTCTGCATGCAGTTTCTTTTGTGATTCTTCTTGATTTCTTTTCTTTTTTGGTTGTTACGTTTTTTTTTGTTTTCTTTCCAAAACTACTAGTAGTTGGGTGAGTAGTAGCATATTTTAGCGGCAACAGCACTAATAGACTATAGAATTTTGTATCCAAATTCTGGAAACACTGAAAAGAATGGATCTTCGATTCATTGGTTGTCATAGTAGTGGTATATAATGGGAGATGGTATCCCGTTTTGATCATTTTGGATTTTGTATTGTATGGATTGGCGGGCAGTGATTTTTTTCGACCAAAAAAAAAAAAAAACCAAACCCAATCAAGACGATAATTTTCGACCACCAACAACAACTACTACTGTAGATGGATGATAATGACCATCATGGATTTTTACCCTTCAATCCACCTAGTGGTGGTCACTACTTACTTTTTCGAGGTTTTCTTTTTTTCCCGCTGATGAAAAACCGTAGAAGCCGAAAAATGTTAATTGCATTATTATTATCATTACCGCCAATGACAAACAAGCAAGCAAGCAAGTTCGCCTGCTTGCCTGTCTAATGATGTTGATGACTATGATTAATGCATGTCGGTCAATTATCAATTAATTCAATGATAATTTTTTCTCTTTCTATTTTTTGATCATGTCATTCATTCAATGAGACATTCGTTCAGTCAGGGAGCCAACAGCTTACTGTATATTCCACTTGTCCATAATCAGTGGTAGTAGTGCAGTAAAATTCATTTATTCCATTTGGAACTGACCAATTTTTTTTAGTCTATCTATCTCTTTCATATGTTGATTGATAGATTGATTTTAGTTCCAATTTTCATGACTATAGTTTTTTTTATGGCCCGATTCTAGGCTACCAACCACCAATCATTTTGGAATAATTTTGGATCATTGTTATATCATTAACATTCTAGCAAAATAAAAAAATTATTGGAGACAAATTTTTTGACACATCATTGCTCATCAACACAATAACCTCGAACAATAAATAAATAATTCTTCTCAATGATGGATATAATCATCATTCATTCATTCATTCGCATAACAACAACAACAAAACATCCAAACCATCATCATCATCATATCCATCATTTGTTCTTGGATTTCGATTTTCAATCCAATTTATCCATCCATCCACACACACACACACAGACACAGACACAAAAACAATCTGTATATGCTTCTATTGAAATTGACTTTTTTATACTCTCATTTTGATGATAACTATACATACATTGTATTCTCGGCTTTGTTTTGGTACACTCACTCACTCACTCAGACACACAGTTTTTGGTTTCTCATAAAATCAATCCAATTAGAAGTGATTGTAATTAGATTATGTTTGTTGTTGTTTGGGTTGGTTATTTGTTTGGCGTTTTTTTTCGTTTTTTTTTTGTTTTGGTCCTCATTGTTGTTATCCTGATATCCATTCATTCATTCATTTTGGATCTCTTTTCTTTTTTTTTTGTTTTCAACATTTTCACGGTTATTGTTGTTGTTGTTGTGGTGGTGGTGGTGGTTTGTATAGAGATTTAGTTTTTTTTTCTTCCCATTGTTCTTGGACCAATCCAAGTATGTGTGTGTGTGTGTGTGTGTATGATGGATTTCTGGGTTATCATTTTTTTTTGTCTTGTTTTGTTTACTCAAATGATGGTCTGAAATATGTTCGTGTGTTTGTGTAACCAATTTTTATATTCCAAGAAAATCATATTTTTCTCCTTGAACAAGCAAGAAATGTATCCATTTTTCGGTGTGTGGAATTCAACAATGATGAAGAAGCACTTAATTCAATTAAATTAAATCACTCTCTATGCTCATAACAGAAATGGATTTATTTTACTTTTAAAGATTTGATTTTCCATTTTAGCCAATTAATACTATCCATTGAAAAGAAATTTTGTCGAAAATGGCAATTTGAATTTCCAAAAAACATCAACAACAAACAAACATTCATCGATGTTTGGCATTCATATATAAATGATCTATATTTTCATCATAAATATTTAATCATCATCATCATCATTTGAATTTTATTCCATTCATTCTATATACATTTCTCTATTTATTCACATTTATTATCGATCTCGATATGTACCACACACACACATACATATAGTTTTCCAAATGTCCCCCTTCTCTTCCACATTTTGAATTGATGATGATAAAATGTATTTATGGCGAAAAAAAGACGAAAATCGTAATCATAATAATATGGAGCCACAGAAAAAAAACGAACGATGAATTGATGGTTATTTGATCTTTCTTTGTGTGTGTGTGTGTGTATTTGGTTTGTATTTTTTTTTTTAAGAAAAAGCTGCCATTTACATATGTAGAAAAGCGAAAATTTGTTGTTTTTTCTATACTACGATTCCGAAAAAATAAACGAAAACCATTTACATCTATCTGTGTGAGTGTGTGTGTGTTGAACTATGAAAACCCGTTGCAATTTACAACATTTATTGAATCTTCTTGATTCATTCACATCAGAACTATGAATCAAGTTGATTATTCAAGTTCAATTCTGGTAAATGGTAAACAAAACATAAATTAGTTCAAATCATCAAATGTGGAAATAGTGAAATTCTATTTACACAAAGCTTCTGCTTACCTCGTTTTTGGTGAAAAATATATTCTTCAAAAAAATCTTTTTCTTTCAAATTCACTAAATCCGCTATTCATTCATTCATTCAAGTTCAGTTTCAAATCCCTTGATCATCCAGAGAGAGAGAGAGAGAGAGAGAGAGAGAGAGAGAGGGAGGGAGACTGGAAGAAAATCCATACCAAACAACGCACACACATGGATTGGTAGACAGAATGTGAATAAATTGAACGCCAAATGTGAATTTTTCGCGTCGGACACACATGAACTATATTTTCGGACACCGAAAACTAAATATGAATAATTTGTTGTAATGTCGGGTTTTTTTTCGCCGTCCCTCTCTTCCGATTACATTTTGAAATATGAAAAACACACACACACATACAAGTCGAAAAGATCAACAAACAAAACAAAAAATGAGACAACTGCACAATTTTTTCAATACAGCAATGGGCAAAGGGCAAATTATTTTTTTCTGTCCCAATTTCGTTCCTTATATTCTTTTTTTTTGGTTGAAATGTGAAATGAACCAAAAATGGAACCAGAATTTGGGTTTTTTTTTGTTTGGCTGGTATATGGAATTCAACACATGAATTACATGCACACAAATAATGGTAGTATGTTTTTGTGCAATACAAATAAATGTGAATAATCTATTTTTCGGGTGCCAACCAGAGAGAGAGAGAGAGAGATAAATTTTCCTCGCACACACACAGTTTTTTGCATGTCATTTGCATGTGTTGTGTTTTGTTTTTGCTTTAGTTGTTGTTGTTCGATTTGGAATCGATTTCAATCAATTCGATCGAGAAAACATTATAGAATCGGAATGAAAAAAAAACTTGTTTCATTTTTTCTTCGTCGTCGTCGTATTTCAAATCTTTAGCAGATTAATAATTTGAATTTGAGTTTTATTTTCACAATAATAATTGATGATTTAGATTAATTTTTTGTCGAATAGCATTCCAATGTTTTTCTCGATTACAATTTTTTTTAGTAATATAACAATAATCAATAGTAATTGTAATTGTAATAATAATAATAATAATTCATAGATTCAAACTATTAATATCATCAATCAACATAATTAAGATTCATTTGTAATTTTAAATCATTCATCAATTTAAAATAATCCCAAGATGCGCCTCGTATACGTTTATGCTGCACGACAATTCGTTTATCATCACAACATATGAATATTTCCAATTCAAATGTCAATAATATGATATTCTTGCCTGACATTACACAACGTATCGTGTAACTTATTGGGTTGAACGAAAAATTAAAATTATGATTAGCATTCAAACTCAAAAAACTTTGAAAACTTACTTTTTCTCTTGACAATTGATTTGTCTGTCCATGAATAATCTGATAATTTCACTACGACATTTATCGGCATCGAAAAATTTCGTAGCAAAAACATTTTTCAATGATTTTCGATTATGTGATGATATACGTCTTGGCATATTGGTTGGTCGTGGACTTGCAATTTCTTTTATCCATTTCAATAATGTTTTCTTTGGTGTAGGCGTTGTCGTCGTCGTAGTAGTTTTATTTGCTAAATTCTCTTTGTTGCTGATATTAAGTTGTTGCTGCTGTTCGGATGAAATTTTCTTCTTTACCGGTGTTTGACGATGTTCATTTTTAGCCATCATTTTCTTTTGAACAATCTTCATTTGCGAACTTTCATCGTCTTGATTGAAAAGATTTCGATTAATTGGTGTTGCACGTTTAACTGGAAGTTGTACATGTTTACTATTAGCAACAGGCGTAAAACGTAGACCACCACCAAATCGTTGAATATTTTCTGTAGCCGGTGGAGCAGTTGTTTTTTTGCAACCACCATTAGCATTTATTGTTCGTTTCGGTGTCTCTTGTGGTGTTGATTGTGAGGCTGATTCAATAAGATGATGATTAGCATCATTGGCGATTTTCTTTAAAATGGGTAATTGATTATCATGATTAAATGAACGACTACGTCGACGATTTGTTCTTTCATGAATTTTTCGATCAAAATCCTGTGTGCATGGGAGTCGAATCATTTCATGTTAACTCTTTGGTTGTTTAATCTAATCATCACTTACCGGATATAATTCAGGTTTTTGTTTAATCAAAAAATATGTGGCACGATGATAACCAAGTTTTTCTCGAATCAAACGACGAAGTTGGCCAATATCTAGATGTGGAAATTTTACCAAACATTTGAGTAGAATTTTTTCATCAATCAACATTTCATCTTCATTTTCTATATTGTTATTGTTATTATTATTATTGTTGTGTTCGAATTTTTTGGTCAATTTATCAACATTTCCCATCATCATCCATTTGTGTCGTTTGATTTCTTCGACTGTAATACGTTTTTCTGGATCAATACAAAGCATTTGACGTATTAAATCTTTAACATCTGTATTTAAATGTACAGGCATTTTGTAACGACCTTCCTGTTAATTCAAGAGAAAAAACAAAGAAAATCACGAATAAATAGACGATCAATTAATTAATTTACCTTGATAGAATTATATAATTTTGCCAAATTTTCTGAATCAAATGGTAATGTTCCGGTCAATAAAACATAGAGCAAAACACCGGCACTCCAAACATCCACCGGTGGTCCAGAATAACGAGAACCTTGTATTAGTTCTGGTGCTACATATGCCGGTGAACCACATGCCGTGGATAGACAATCCAACGTCCCGTATGGATTAGTATCCGAACAAGCACAGAGGCCAAAATCAATGAGTTTTATATTCATTTTATCATCAAACAGGATATTTTCCGGTTTAATATCACGATGTGCAATACCTTTGCAATGAATATAATACAATATTTCGACCAATAAACCAAATATCTGTTTACTTTCTGATTCCAATAAACGTTTCGACAACAGATGATCGAACAATTCACCACCAGAACAATATTCCATTATCAAATAGATGAAATCGTCATTTTCAGCGTATTGTAATAGTTTCACGATGTTTGGATGTGAAAGCTTTTTCAATGCATCAACTTCATTTTTAATACGATGCAAATCTTTTGGTAATTTACGTTTTTCAACAATTTTCACGGCCACTTTTTGTCCAGTCATTTGATGTATGGCAAGTCTTACGATACCGAATCCACCTATTGATAAATAATTTTTGAAACAAAATGATTTCCATCAATCGTTCATTCAGTAAATTAGATTTACCTTCACCAAGTTTTTTCGAATGGAATTCATATCCATCTAAACAATGTTTGAGTGTCATGATGTTATTGTCGTCGTTAGTGGTGTGATAATGAATCGATCAAACAAAAACATTCAATGTGAAAAAAAACATGCAAAACAAAAAATTTTTTAATTTTTTGACAATAGAAAAAACATTTTTGATTCATCAATGATTCACATTCGATTAATTTGATTCATTCATTCAAATATGACTAATATTTGTGTGTGTTTTTTGTTGTTCACATATGACATGAAACATTTTTCTCATTTCATGTTTTTTTTTTGATTTTGCAAAAAAATTTTCCATTTTCACATTTATTTTGTAATAGTTGATAATTTTTCATGATTTGATATCCATTCGGTATACAGTAAACAAGGTTTATTTATTTTCTTGTTTTTTGTTTTTTTTTTTTGATCATTGATTTCAATTACACACAAGAGTATCATCATTTCTTCTTTCATCTGTTTTGTGGTTTTCCATTGCCATTCCTTTTTTCAATTCAATTGAATTCATCAGGGTGCTATATGGTGATGACCACCATCATTACAATCGAGAAGCATATCTTTGGATTGATTTCATCGAAAAAAAAACAGAGATGAACATTCAAAGCTTATGTCTTTTTTTTCTTGAGCCAATAATTCTTTTTTTTCATTGGACCCATCTGGAATGATTTTCTTTGAGTTTTTTTGTTCTCGTTTTATTCATTCATTACCCAAAACCAAACATAAACAGCATTGCAAATTGAAATTGAAAATAACTATGAACAAATTTGTGAAACGAAAGTGGAAAAAAATGACCATTCTTACCGAATAAATTCAACTTAATTATTTTGAGAGTGTTAGCGATGATGATGATTTCAAATTTTTCCTGAAAAACAAGATCTTTTCACCAATGATTTCATTCCATAATGGCGAGACACAACATTTTCTTTTGATTACCATATAATTTACTTTAATTCAATTACATTTTATATCTATTTTTATTTTTATTTTTACTTCCATCCTCGTCATCAGCATGAGTAAAATCAAGTTGTTCAATCGTCGTGCTTTTAATGATAAATAATGACAAATCATTTCGATTCATTTCAAAACACTGGTGAATGTTGGCTTCACTGTCGAAATTTTTCTCGTGTGTGCAATGAATTTTCATTTGATTTTTTTTTGCTGGTTGAAAATGGAAAAAAATTCCAATTCAATCGAGAAAAGAAAATGTTTCAAAAGATCGATTCATTTTTTTTTTCGTTTGACAATAAAGTGTTTATGACGTCGAGATAATAATAGTGATAACGCGTGGTTAGTCTTTTAATATTTTTTTCCTTCTCATTTTGTTCTCAGTGTTTTTATCATGGAGAATGAAAAGAAAATTCTGGACATTTTTTTTCTTTTCGTTTTTCGAGTGATAATAGCACCAACAACAATAATAATAAGCGACATTAGTGTCCAAATCGATTTTACAATCAAATCCATCATCTTGGTCGATTGTCGTTTTGGTTGTGAAAATGTCCGAATCATGTTTGTAAGAGTGTGGGAGAATAGAGCATTAAAAAACGAAAACAAAACAAAACAAAGAAATTTTCGTCGAACTCGAACAAAAAAACTCTTCAAGATCATAACATTCAGTTGAATAAGTTTGAAAATGGTGGTCAGTCCGTTGGTTTGGATTGGGAATAACAACAAAAAAACCATTCCCCATTATTATGAATGATACACAGTATAAACAAAACCATTGGAAAGAATTTTGGTCAGTTTCTCTTTTTTTTCTGGTGGGATATGCGACAAAGCGTAAAATGAGATTACCAAGAAATAAACAAAACAAAACAAAAAACTGTTGGACCATCTTATTTTTAGTGGTGGTGGTGGCGTGGTATCTTTCAAAAAGAAAATTGTATTCATTTTCCCAATTCTTTTGTTAAAGCAAAAGAAAAAATGAAATGAAAGCTAATTGCATTAAATCAAAATGATGATGATGATGATTATTGCTGTTGTTTTGTTTGTTGTGGATATTTGAAAATTTGATTCATTTCTTGAATCGAAGAAGAAGGAGAAGAAGTAATCATCATCATCATAATAGTCTCCCTTGTTATTAATAGTGAATAATGATCATACGTTTTTTTCGTCATCATCGTCTTATTATTCTTATTTTCCATGTTCGATATTTGTGTATACTTCTCAATAAAGTTTTTTTTTGTTATTTCTCTCTGAATGAAACTTGAATTGAAAGAGAAAAAAAAGTTTCATGAAAGCATTGATGAAACGATCCAGAAATTGTTGACTTTTATGATTGAGAATCAGAAAAAAACTCTCGAATCGATCAAATACATAGTCATATATAAAAAGAAGCATTTGTCACAAACATAAACATTGATGATGATTACACTTTATTTTAATTAAATCCATCATCATTTGGTTTGTTGTTGTTGTTGTTGTTGTTGTAGTTGTCAAGTACCTTAGGTAATAATAATTTCATTTTGATTAACTTTTTTTTCCACTTTTTCTATTGATCAATCAATCAAAATGTGGATGATCGGAAATGTGGAATTATTATGATGATTGGATGAAAATTACCTGAAGCTTTGGATTGGATGTGATGCATTGGTGATGGAAAAAACTTTTCTATTTTGTCGTTGAAGAGTTTGTTTTCTTTGCAACAAATTTAATTAACCAAACTGTTTTTTATGATAATGATCATCATTGTTACCATCTCTCGAATTTACTCTTTTTGTTGTTGTTGTTGTTGTCTTTCGTGCTTCATTTACGAAAGAAAAAGTTTTCAAACTCAAAAACAAAAATTATCCTGATTCATTAACATGCACGTGTGTGTGTGTGTGTGGAAAGGAATGATAAATAAAACTTTCAAATAAAAATTGGATGAATTAAAAAAACAAAGTGAAATTAATCCATATTAATTAAGAATGTAGTTTGATTTTTCTTGTTATTTTTTTATGAAAAAATTCCATCCGAATCGATTCCATGTGTCGACAACCACCCAATGTGTCGACTATGCGACGACGACGACAACAACAATAATCATCATTTTGATTTAATGAAAAAAATTCCATAATACCAACATGCATGACATGAGTCATTTTCTCTTTTTGTATAGTTACCACCACCACCCATTGGGTTAAACATCATGTGTCATGTTTTTTTTCGAACTCCAGACATATGTCTCATATCTTTTGTGTATTCCCGGGAAAAAACAAGAAAATCATGAACAATTAATATTTCGTAAAAATGAATTTTTTTCTTCTTCTTCTTCTTCGTCGGTCGATGATAAATTATTTCTGCTCATTCATTATTTTGCCTGCCATCATCATCATCATGTCATGTCGTTTATGAATGAGCGAAACAAATGATAATGAATGAATGATTGTGTTTTTAGGCCAAAGCTGATAACAATAACAACAACAACAACAAAAACAAAAAGAGAAAGAGAAAGCTGACAAGTCGTTGTAAGAAGAATCGAATGAAAAGAAAAAAAAAATTTAAATTGTTAATCTAATTACATTACATACTTGTAGACAGATTCAAGTTTTCGTTCAACGACGACGAAAAAAAAATTTCCTAATTTGTTGTCGTTGATGATGATGATGATGATGATGATGATGGGTGGTAAAGAAACGGAAAAGGAAGGCTCTTTTGGTTGTATTGCAGAATTGCTGACAACCCAAGACATTGATATTGTGGGCTTGTTTATTTAAATTAAATTAAACAAAAGAAGAAAGGAAAAAAACCCACTAAATGTTGTTATATCGTTGTTGATGATGAACATTCAACGACAACATTAACATTTTCTATGTGGGTAGGAATGTCCATTGAGATGATCATTGTGTATAACAGAAAGACTACATTCGATTTCTCAATTGATTTTTTTTTGAAAAAGATGAAAAAGAATTGTCTTCTCATCTCTTTTTATTTTTATTCTTGGAGAAACACTTTGTCGTCGTCGTCGTCGTCATCATCGTTAAAGTAACATAAATCACGTTGTATGTGTTTCTATTGTTGCAATTTTTTCTCATTCTTTTGTTGTTGATGATCGTCATCTAAATTGTTCCGGGAATAGTTTTTATTGGCCATACCAAAAACATAAAGAAAAGAATATCGGCCATCAATACACAGAACATCAAACCAAGACAAAATTCTTTCAAACTTTTCGTTTTTGTAACGTCATTGTTGAATAGGACGTCATTTTCTCATTGAATGACAGCATTTTTCGGATGTTTGAAAATGAAAAATAAGTGTATGTGTATGTGTGTGTGCATCATTCTATTTGATGATGATCAAGTGATTGCTCACTGATGATGATGATGATAATGGTGATTGCCAAAAAATCTATTGAATAAATATCCCAAAATTGTATTTGTCATAATGAAATCTTTTTTCTTTTGGCGGATTTTGGTCAACGACAATTTTTTTTCTTTCAATCATTTAATGTGGTGATGATCTTCGAACAAAAGAGTTTTTCATACCATCCACACTTGGACCAGAAAATAAAAAACCAGTGGGTGACAATCATTGATGATGATTATCATTGTGCATTAGCACTATCATCATCATCTCCCGACGACGACCAAACGACAACTGTCTCATCATCATCATCATGGACCGACCAAAAATCTTTTGTTCCCACTTTTCTTCTATCTAAAAATCCTTTTGCTTCATCATCATCATCTCATCCAACCAAATGCAATGAATTGAAAGAAAGAAGAAAAAATTGAATAGCCGCCACTCAAAATCGGTACCATTAATCTTGATTTTCGCATTTGTTTCTTCTTATTCGTTTGTTCTCATCCATTTCATCTTCAACATTGAATTGTCAAAGAGAAAAATAATGTAATTCATTAAACTGTGTGTGTGTGTGTGTGTCTAAAAAGTGCGACAAACATTTTTTTTCGTTTTCTTTTTGAAATTTCGTAAAAAATCTTTTGAAAATCCCATGCAGATTTATTCGTCTTCGTCTTGATCGTCGTTTATTGTTGTAAATCAAAATAAATTGTCTCGATGTGGGGAGAGAGAGAAACATCACAAGGAAATGATATCCACTTTTTTCTTTTGCCGGAACTAACTTTGAATTTTTTAAGTGAATGATGGTGATGACAACAATCTAAATGGTCATAATGATAATTTCAAAATCATTTATCAGGATTTTTTTCATGTTTCAGGATAACTGAATTTTGATTTTACATTTCACAATTCATTTGAATTTCAATGAATTTTCAATTTTTTGAATCAAATAGTGCACCCAATTCCATCTGTTGTAATTTTTACGAATTGCATAGAATAATAACGTCTTTTATGGCCGGCCGATTTTTTGCTCAATAAATTGGCCATGGCCGGCCGCGTGTATTTGTACAATTGGTCTTGTCTTGTTTTTTTGGTTAATCCCGAATGAATGTCCTTTGATAATCGTTGACAACCCGTAATTTTTGTAATTTTAATTTTTTTTCAATCGCTAATCATTGTCATTAATATTTTTTCAAGTTTCAAACAAAAAAAAAAAATCATGTCTGGACACCATGGTGGTGATATTCCCGGACAACATCCACCACCTGGTATGCCTGTTGGTGTTGTTGTTTATCCTCATCATGCAATGCATCCCGGACAACCATATTTACCGATGGATGTAGCCGGTGTTTCTACACTGCCATCAGTTCATCCATTATTACCACCAGGTCATCATCATCCACCACCTGGAATGCCACAAATGCATCATCCGGGTGTGATGCCACCATACTCAATGGTACCCCATCAAATACCCCATCCAGCACAACAGCAACCACCGCCACCAATCATGTCGCATATGCATCAACAGCCACCACCATCATCATCGCAACAACAAATTCAATCAGATTTAGCCAATTTACCATTGCCTACCGAGTATGATCGTAATTCGTTTCTAACCGAAGAAGAATTGAAAGAAAAATCAAAAAAATGGCAACAACTTCAAACGAAACGTTATGCAGAGAAGAAAAAATTTGGCTTTGTTGAACAACAAAAAGAGGATATGCCGCCAGAACATTTACGAAAAATTATTCGTGATCATGGTGATATGACATCGAAAAAATATCGTCACGATAAACGTGTTTATCTCGGAGCATTGAAATATATACCACATGCAGTTTTGAAATTATTGGAAAATATGCCAATGCCATGGGAACAGATTCGTGATGTACAAGTTCTCTATCATATTACAGGAGCTATAACATTCGTGAATGAAATTCCATGGGTTGTCGAACCGATTTACATTGCTCAATGGGGCACAATGTGGGTTATGATGCGACGAGAGAAACGTGATCGTCGTCATTTCAAACGTATGCGTTTTCCTCCATTTGATGATGAAGAACCACCACTAGACTATGCAGATAATCTACTTGATGTTGAACCATTAGAAGCCATACAAATGGAACTTGATTCAGAAGATGATCGTCATGTTTATGATTGGTTTTACGATCATAAACCATTGGTGGATACAAAACATGTTAATGGATCATCATATCGTCGTTGGAATTTAACGCTACCACAATTGGCTTCATTATATCGTTTAGCAAATCAACTATTAACCGATTTAGTTGATGATAATTATTTCTACCTGTTTGATCTGACATCATTTTTTACGGCCAAAGCATTGAATATGGCCATACCTGGTGGACCAAAATTTGAACCATTAGTCAAGGATATAAATCCAGCTGATGAAGATTGGAATGAATTCAATGATATCAACAAGATTATTATTCGTCATCCAATACGTACCGAATATCGTATTGCATTCCCATATCTATACAATAATCTGCCAAATGAACATGTTTATATTTCATGGTGAGTTTTCAGTGTTTGAAAAACATTTTTTCACAAAGTTCATTATTCAACGATTCTATTTTTTTCAATTGTCAAATTTAAAAAAAAATGTTGAATTATGACAAAATCAATCACGTTGTATGCGTATTGGCTTTGAACGTTTGAAAGATTAATCTGTCAAAGTCGCTGAATATCAATGACATGTTTTAATTTTTAATTTTTTTCTATTTTCACTCAGGTATCATACACCGAATGTTGTGTTTATCAAAACAGAAGATTCTGATCTTCCGGCATTCTATTTTGATCCACTTATTAATCCTATTTCACATAGCCGTACAGATCGTTCAGCTGAACCATTACCTGTTGAAGATAAAGATGAGCCATTTATGTTACCCGAATCGGTTAAACCATTATTATCGAATTGTCCATTGTATACGGATAATACTGCCAGTGGAATATCACTATTGTGGGCACCACGTCCATACAATCTTCGTTCGGGACGTTGTCGTCGTGCTATCGATGTTCCATTGGTACAAAGTTGGTATCGTGAACATTGTCCACCTGGTATGCCGGTCAAAGTTCGTGTTTCATATCAGAAATTATTGAAATATTTCGTTCTGAATGCCCTGCATCATCGTCATCCGAAACCACAGAAAAAACGTTATCTTTTCCGATCATTTAAATCGACGAAATTTTTTCAAAGCACCACTATCGATTGGGTCGAAGCTGGTCTACAAGTTTGTCGTCAAGGTTATAATATGCTGAATCTATTGATTCATCGAAAAAATCTGAATTATCTTCATTTGGATTATAATTTCAATTTGAAGCCCGTGAAAACATTGACAACTAAAGAACGTAAAAAATCTCGTTTCGGTAATGCTTTTCATCTTTGCCGAGAAATTCTTCGTCTTACGAAATTGGTAGTAGATAGTCATGTACAATATCGATTGAATAATGTTGACGCATATCAATTGGCCGATGGTCTGCAGTACATTTTTTCTCATGTTGGCCAATTAACTGGAATGTATCGATACAAATATAAACTAATGCGACAAATACGAATGTGTAAAGATTTGAAACATTTAATCTATTATCGATTCAATACTGGGCCGGTTGGCAAAGGACCTGGTTGTGGATTCTGGGCACCAAGTTGGCGTGTATGGCTGTTTTTTATGCGTGGTATAACACCGCTTCTAGAACGTTGGCTTGGTAATCTTCTTTCACGACAATTCGAAGGTCGACATTCAAAAGGTGTAGCAAAAACTGTGACAAAACAACGTGTCGAGTCACATTTTGATCTGGAATTACGTGCATCGGTTATGCATGATATTATCGATATGATGCCTGAAGGAATTAAACATAATAAAGCACGGACCATATTACAACATCTGAGTGAAGCTTGGCGTTGTTGGAAAGCTAATATACCGTGGAAAGTGCCCGGATTACCGATTCCAATCGAGAATATGATTCTTCGTTATGTTAAAATGAAAGCCGATTGGTGGACCAACACCGCTCATTATAATCGTGAACGTATTCGTCGTGGTGCTACTGTCGACAAGACTGTTTGTAAAAAAAATCTTGGCCGTCTAACACGATTATATTTGAAAGCTGAACAAGAACGACAACACAATTATCTGAAAGATGGTCCATATGTTAGTGCCGAGGAAGCTGTAGCAATCTATACAACCACGGTTCATTGGTTGGAAAGTCGTCGTTTCTCACCGATACCATTTCCACCACTTTCGTATAAACATGATACAAAATTATTGATTCTAGCATTAGAACGATTGAAAGAAGCATATTCGGTTAAATCACGTCTTAATCAATCACAACGTGAAGAACTTGGCTTAATCGAGCAAGCATATGATAATCCACATGAAGCATTATCACGTATTAAACGTCATCTTTTGACACAACGTGCATTTCGTGAAGTTAGTATTGAATTCATGGATCTTTATTCGCATTTGGTTCCTGTTTATGATGTTGAGCCATTGGAAAAAATTACCGACGCCTATCTGGATCAATATCTTTGGTATGAAGCCGATAAACGACATTTATTTCCAGCCTGGGTTAAACCTGCCGATTCAGAACCACCACCATTATTAGTGTATAAATGGTGTCAAGGTATTCTTTTCTTGTGTTTTGTAACACACTAATACTAATGGTTTTTTTTATATTCGATTTTAAGGTATCAATAATCTACAGGATGTATGGGATACAACACATGGTGAATGTAATGTAATGTTGGAAACAAAATTCGAAAAAATGTATGAAAAGATTGATCTTACACTTTTGAATCGTTTATTACGATTGATTGTTGATCATAATATTGCTGATTATATGACTGCCAAAAATAATGTTGTCATCAATTACAAGGACATGAATCATACAAATTCCTATGGTATTATACGTGGTTTACAATTTTCATCATTTATTGTTCACTATTATGGTCTTGTACTCGATTTGCTTGTACTCGGACTGCAACGTTCAAGCGAGATGGTCGGTCCACCACAAATGCCAAATGACTTTCTTACCTATCAAGATGTAGCAACGGAAATTTCTCATCCAATACGTTTATATTCACGTTACATTGATCGTATACATGTTTATTTCCGTTTTACAGCTGAAGAAGCCAGAGATCTGATACAACGATATCTTACTGAACATCCAGATCCAAATAATGAAAATATTGTCGGTTATAATAATAAAAAATGTTGGCCTCGTGATGCACGTATGCGACTGATGAAACACGACGTTAATCTTGGTCGTGCTGTTTTTTGGGACATCAAAAATCGTCTACCACGTTCGGTTACTACCATACAATGGGATAATAGTTTTGTTTCCGTCTACAGTAAAGATAATCCAAATCTGTTGTTCAATATGGGTGGTTTTGAATGTCGAATCCTTCCGAAATGTCGTATGGCACAAGAAGAATTTGTACATAAAGATGGTGTATGGAATCTACAGAACGAGGTGACAAAAGAACGAACTGCACAATGTTTTCTTCGTGTCGACGATGAATCAATGCAACGATTTCATAACCGTGTTCGTCAAATTCTCATGGCATCTGGTTCGACGACATTTACTAAAATTGTTAATAAATGGAATACGGCACTGATTGGTTTGATGACCTATTTTCGTGAAGCAGTTGTGAATACTCAAGAATTGTTGGATTTATTGGTGAAATGTGAGAATAAAATACAGACACGTATCAAGATTGGTTTGAATTCCAAAATGCCAAGTCGATTCCCGCCTGTTGTATTTTATACACCAAAAGAATTGGGTGGTCTTGGTATGCTTTCAATGGGTCATGTACTTATACCACAATCCGATTTACGATGGTCCAAACAAACTGATGTTGGTATTACACATTTTCGTTCGGGTATGTCACATGATGAAGATCAAGTTATACCGAATCTATATCGTTACATACAACCATGGGAAACGGAATTTATTGATTCACAACGTGTATGGGCTGAATATGCTTTGAAACGACAGGAAGCATTGGCACAAAATCGTCGTTTAACACTGGAAGATCTGGAAGATAGTTGGGATCGTGGTATACCACGTATTAATACATTATTTCAAAAAGATCGTCATACATTGGCATATGATAAAGGTTGGCGTGTACGTACCGATTTCAAACAATATCAGGTACTAAAACAGAATCCATTCTGGTGGACACATCAACGTCATGATGGTAAACTGTGGAATCTAAATAATTATCGTACCGATATGATACAAGCGTTAGGAGGTGTTGAAGGCATACTGGAACACACGTTATTCAAAGGAACATATTTCCCTACATGGGAAGGTTTGTTCTGGGAAAAGGCCAGTGGTTTTGAAGAATCAATGAAATATAAAAAATTAACGAATGCACAACGTTCTGGTTTGAATCAGATACCGAATCGTCGTTTTACATTATGGTGGTCACCAACAATTAATCGTGCCAATGTTTATGTTGGTTTCCAGGTGCAACTAGATTTGACCGGCATATTTATGCATGGTAAAATACCAACATTGAAAATATCATTGATTCAAATATTTCGTGCACATTTATGGCAAAAAATCCATGAAAGTGTTGTCATGGACTTGTGTCAGGTTTTTGATCAAGAATTGGATGCATTGGAAATTGAAACCGTGCAAAAAGAAACAATTCATCCACGTAAATCATATAAAATGAATTCATCATGTGCAGATATCCTGCTGTTTGCCGCCTATAAATGGAATGTATCGCGGCCATCACTTCTGGCTGATAGTAAAGATGTGATGGATGGAACAACAACACAAAAATATTGGATCGATGTACAACTTCGTTGGGGTGATTATGATTCACATGATATTGAACGTTATGCACGAGCGAAATTCTTGGATTATACAACCGATAATATGAGTATTTATCCATCACCAACCGGTGTTTTAATTGCCATCGATCTGGCATATAATCTGCATTCAGCATACGGGAATTGGTTTCCGGGCGCAAAACCATTGATACAACAAGCATTGGCTAAAATAATGAAAGCAAATCCAGCTCTCTACGTACTTCGTGAACGTATCCGTAAAGGTCTTCAGCTTTATTCCTCCGAGCCAACTGAACCTTATCTATCATCACAGAATTATGGTGAATTATTTTCCAATCAAATCATTTGGTTTGTCGATGATACGAATGTATATCGTGTTACGATACATAAAACATTCGAAGGAAATCTAACGACCAAACCGATTAATGGTGCCATTTTCATATTCAATCCACGTACTGGACAGTTATTTTTGAAAATTATTCATACAAGTGTATGGGCTGGACAAAAACGTCTCGGTCAATTGGCCAAATGGAAAACAGCCGAAGAGGTTGCCGCTTTGATTCGTTCATTACCTGTGGAAGAACAACCGAAACAGATTATTGTAACACGAAAAGGAATGTTGGATCCATTGGAGGTAAGTCAGGAGAAATTTCTCTCAAATTCGGGCTATACACATTTTTTATCGAATATTTTTGGAAAAAGTAATTGTTTTATTTTTTCAATTTGTGGAAATGTTTGATGAAGAAAATTTCAAGCCCAAAATTAATTATCCAGTATCATAGTGTTGGATGTGATTGGCTCTCAATATGATGATTTTTTTTTTAATAATCATACAGCCAATTTTGATTCCATTCAATTTCCCATCCCTGTGACATTTTGATTTTAAAAAAACATGCTAATTTGTTTTTTTTTTTTTGCTTTCTAGGTTCATTTGTTGGATTTTCCAAATATCGTTATCAAAGGTAGTGAACTTCAGCTACCATTCCAAGCGTGTCTAAAAGTGGAAAAATTTGGTGATCTCATTCTAAAAGCTACTGAACCACAAATGATTCTATTCAATCTTTATGATGATTGGTTGAAAACCATTTCATCGTATACAGCTTTTTCACGTTTGATTCTTATATTACGTGCATTGCATGTGAATAATGAACGTACCAAGGTGATATTGAAACCAGATAAAACAACCATTACGGAACAACATCATATTTGGCCCAGTCTGACGGATGAAGAATGGATTAAAGTTGAAGTTCAATTGAAAGATTTAATTCTAGCTGATTATGGTAAAAAGAACAATGTCAATGTAGCATCATTGACACAATCAGAAATTCGTGACATTATACTCGGAATGGAAATATCGGCACCATCCGCCCAGCGGCAACAGATTGCTGAGATTGAAAAACAAACAAAAGAACAATCACAATTGACTGCGGTGACCACACGTACAGTGAATAAACATGGTGATGAAATTATTACATCGACAACATCCAATTATGAATCACAATCATTTGCAAGTAAAACTGAATGGCGTATTCGTGCCATTTCAGCTACAAATCTTCATTTGCGTACTAAACATATTTATGTTTCATCCGATGACATCAAAGAAACTGGATACACTTATATATTGCCGAAAAATATATTGAAAAAATTCATCATCATCTCGGATCTTCGTACACAGATTGCTGGTTATATTTATGGTGTGAGTCCATCGGATAATCCACAAGTGAAAGAAATACGTTGTATTTTAATGCCACCACAATGGGGCACTCATCAAACAATTCATCTACCGAATCAATTGCCGCAACATGAATTGTTGAGCGAACTTGAACCACTTGGTTGGATACATACACAGCCGAATGAATTACCACAATTATCACCACAAGATGTAACGACACATGCAAAAATAATGATGGATAATCAATCATGGGATTCGGAAAAAACCATTGTCATCACTTGTTCATTCACTCCTGGTTCATGTTCATTGACAGCATATAAACTGACTCCCAGTGGTTTCGAGTGGGGCCGTCAAAATACTGATCGTGGTAATAATCCTAAAGGCTATCTACCATCACATTATGAAAAAGTACAGATGCTTTTATCCGATCGTTTTCTTGGTTTCTATATGACACCGGCACAAGGTTCATGGAACTATAATTTTATGGGTATGTTGTATATTGTTTTTTTTTCGTTCTTTCCCGTTAATTTTTTTTTCTAATTATTTCCACATCCATAGGTGTACGCCATGATCCATCGATGAAGTATGAATTACAGCTATCGAATCCAAAGGTTTTCTATCATGAAATTCATCGTCCAGCACATTTTTCGAATTTCACCACAATTGATGAATCCGATTATGTTGGCGCTGATCGTGAAGATGTTTTTGCTTAATGAAAAACCAAAAAAAAAAAAAAAAAACTCAATTATTGATTGATTATTGATTTTTTCTCATTCTCTTTATTTCAATTTCATCATCATCATCATTTTAAATGATAAACAAACAAATAATAATTATAAATACAAACAAACACAGAACTATTGATTTTATTTCAATTTATTGTTTTCTTATTATTCTCAAAATAACTAAATCAAAATCCTTTCAAATGATTCGGCGACATACGAACAATTGGTTGCATTGGAAACATTAATGATGATGTAATCGGTTGATAACGCCAAAAAATCGAGGAACCACGTTTAATTTCATTACGTGTCCATAATGTTTGCCAACATTCAATCCAATTTGGATGTTCTGGTGCGGTATAAGCAGATGCAGCTAATGAACGACAATTGCTGCCATTACAAGCCATAACAGTGGATACCACTTTGAATGGATAGACCAATGTTCGAGCGATAACATTAACGAACGTATTCGTTATGAATGATGAATTCGATTTAGCGATACCTAATTGTTCGAATTTTTCTCGTAATGTATACATTAATGATGATTCCAGAAATATGTAAACACATTCACCGATTACAAATGGTGCAAAACCAGCATAAAAGCCCGCAAGGCCACCGGTTTCATAGATATCGGAAATAGCACCCGACAGTGAATCATAATATGTTTCACGTCCAATGAATTGTGCCATCGATCGTATCATGATCAAATGAAACGGATATGCAACTGACAATGCAGCTATCCTTGTTATTGAATCACAAACAATACTACGTGCCAAATGATTTGTATCAATATATTTGGCATCTTCGACTCTCAATTCTGGATAGTAATGAGCTTTCTGATAACGATCAACATTGATTGATGTGAATTGATAAACAATCGAATAGATAATGTTATATTTCAGGCCCCGATAACAGCCCCTGAAACCATCGATTTGGGCTATATATTTCATGTAGGTGAAAAATCCCGGTAATTGTAGCTGTGTACGTCCAAATATTGATTTCGTTAATTTCGGTGGCATCGGTTCATAACCGATCTGTACCAATGTAGCCATATACGTGATGGGATGTTTTATCAAACCTGGTCGTGGTAAAATATCACCAATAACAGCATATGAATTGAGAACCGCCGGCGTATTCAGTAAACGTTCAATCGTTTCGAAAGCGGATTCTCCATCATTTTCTTCTTCATCATTCACATTATTTCGTGATTCAAAAGAAGCCATTGTTTTTTGTTTGTAACAATGTAATTTTCCGATATATTCTTAATTGTGGATTACCAAAAAGTCATATGTTTTTTTCCAAAAAAAAAAAACAATCATCGATCATCGATTGTATCGCGATATACGGTATCATCATCAATGTGTTACTCTAACCTCACACGAACAAACTAGTATTAGCTGTATTAATAATGATGTCAACAATAATTGAACGCAACACTCTCATTCCAATTCAACGAACAAAAGGATTTGAAACTGGATTTGATAATCAGAATTCATATTTTCCAGATTCATATCCATTTACACTTCAATCGAAAAGATGTGAGATTATCGTTAAGCTCAAACGGGAGCACAATTTATGTGAAAATATTACCCATAATTCGACAATCTATGCTGCTGATATTCCAGCAACATTAACTGATAGTGGACTGTAAAGAATTTAAATAAAATCTGGGATCAAAATGACATTAAAATCATTATTACCACCATTTGTTTGTCTAAAGGTTTGGCAAGTTCCACATCGGTAGAAGCAATAGAATATTTTTCAGACATACAACGCCATCGTATCGATTTCCGTTATGGCGGTGAAGAAGATGATGACGCATTTGATTTGGCCTTTAATCCGGAAAATATTGAAGCAAAAAAACAATGGATAGCAAATGTAATGGAGGAACGTCGATTAAGACGGGAAAATGGTGAAAAAGTACCATATCTTTATGAATATAACACAAGAAAAGTCACATTGAAAGATTTCGTCGAGAAAGAATTAATCAATTATTTTATTGAACAAAATGAACGATCCCTATCATCGTTGGTTGATGGTTTCAAAACTGCTCAACGAAAAATTATTTATACTTGTTTCAAATTAAATGATGAATGTGAAACAAAAGTCACTCATTTAGCCGGTTTCACGGCTAAATCTACTGCCTATAAACATGGTGGTCGATTTTTGATGCCATTAATTATAAAATTAGCCCAGAATTTTGTTGGGAGCAACAACATCAATTTATTGCTGCCTATTGGACAATTTGGCAAGAGGCTCGAGATCCTCGTTATATAGCCACAAAGTTAAGGGGGATAGGAACTGTAGAGGGCGCAAAAAAAACGCATTTTTTGTTAAATGATTGCTCTTCAATGAAACGTCCGAAGTTTTTGAAACTTACTTTTGTAATTATTTAGGATTCCTAGAATAATTTAACATAAACAAAAAATAAAAAATATTTATACATCAATATGAAACAATCAGTTTAAAATCAGCTGTTCAAAAAACATGGTCGGCGTGATATCTTAAGAACCGTAGCTCAGAATTTGATGAAATTTTCGGGAATTATGGACAGGATCAGTGGCTATCGTGAGTGACTAAATTATGGCTCAGAACCGGATATTAGAAATAAGACGAACATTGAACAAGAACGGGTCAAATCCACCCCCCACTCCACCAACGAAGGGTTGAATTGCCGCGGGTGAGGATCGAACTCACACCTTCAAATTGCGCACATTTCAATCAACCAGATTATTAGAACACACACGAACAAACTAGCTGTATTTTTATAAAAAATAACGATGATGTAATAATGAAATTCAGAACCCAATTTTTCAATCGAAATTCAATCATCAATAAATTGACGAATGGCAAAAATTCAAAAAAACTTTGGGTCGAATCCACCAGATGCCCCGGGTGAGGATCGAACTCACGACCTTCAGATTGCGCACGTGTACGCATGTGTTAAATTATGAGACTGACGCGCTGCCTACTGCGCTACCGAGGCAGGGCAAGGCTGTCGTTTTTTTTTTTTTTGGCTCCGCCCAATTTGGACAGACACAGGCGACCCTTATGAGAATAACTCAAAAAACCCGTGACAAGGGACGACATGCAAACCACAAAAACAAAAAACAAAAAGAAATTCATGACAGTTTTTATGAATAGGAAAATTTCCTTGATTATTCAATCTGGCAATCATCGAATGACACACAACTGTTATAATTCGAGGTACAATTATTCGAGGTACAATTATTATTATACTAAATTATAATCTTGGTGTTTTTCTCTTTTTTAGAATCAAGCAATTTTTTTGAAAATGACATCATTCTTATCGTTAGCAAATCAATTCTTGACTAAAGTTTTTTCTCTGGAACCATATTCGGTTGTCGAAGTTAAAATTGAAGATTATATCCATTACGACATTGTGGCACGTGAAGAATCACTGATTTTATACAATTATTGTGATAATAAAAACCAAAATAATTATGAAATTCTTTTGCATCGTGAAAATTCATCAACACGTACTGCATTCAGTTTATATCGATCCACAAGAAATGATGAAGCAGAGATTTATTTCATACGTCTTAAAGATAAATTGCCAATGTTCATGACAAGATTTCCCAATCTATTAAGTGCATCGTCATTACAAGAAATATGTAAACATATCAATGCTAATCCATCACAAAATATGGCACACATTTGTGCCCAATTCGGTTACATTGATTATTTTCGTCAATTGTCCACAGAAGAATTCAATGAAACATCAACATCAATAATGACTGCGAATAATCAATTGTTGAATGCACAGGATGAATCACAAGGCAAAACATGTCTACAGATTGCTATTGAAACACAACGTTTGAATATCATACAGGCAATCATTGCTCTTCCAAATGTCGAATTAAAATTCAATCTAGTCGATCATTCCGGCAATAATCTGGTTCATGTAGCCGCACAAACTAATGGAACAATTGTATCGATAATATGTGCAACCATCAAAACAAATCATGGTAATGATTTATTAATGGAAATTATTAATGCGAAAAATTATGAAAATTTCGCACCACTTTATCTCGCCTGTTCACATGATAAACCATCATGTGTAAAAGAATTATTGAAAAATGGTGCCGATGTTAACGGAGCTTCCATACAAGATAATAATAATGCTGGTGATAATGATTCTTCATCATCAACAACATCACGTGATGAAAGTCAATCCGATCTTAATGATGATCGTTTAATCAACATGTTGAATGTAAACGATATGAAAAATGGTGGTACACCATTACATTGGTGTAAAAGTTCCGAAGTTATTGAAATATTAGTCGAACGTAATTGTAATCTTAATGCACGTAATTTTCATGGTGACACAGCATTACATCATATGGTTGCACGTGCAGATCTGAATTGTACATTATCATTATTGGGACATGGTGCTGATGTCAATGCTATCGGTGCTAATGGTTATACACCACTTCATGTTTCAATTAAAGCTAATAACGTTGCCATTGTACAAGCATTGATCGTTTTCGGTGCTAATGTTGATCTATTGAATGCAAGTGGCTATTCAGCACGTCATCTAGCTGCAATATCGACACAATCACCTGCAAAAGATACGATTCTTTATATTCTACATTCCGTTTGTGCACGTCGTTGTTCCCAATCGATAAAAAATTGTACCGAAGGTTGTGCACAAGATTTCACCTATAATGGTGTACCACCAGATAATCCATTTACACGTAATCTACCATTATATGATAAAGTTTTACTTGATGATGTGATGAAAAATAATCTTGAAAGAAAACTTCAAAATCCAACAAACACCGATATGAATATTGATGGTGAAAATTCCAAACAAAGACAAAGGAGGAAAAAAGTGAAATTATTATGTATGGATGGCGGTGGTATACGCGGCCTAATTCTTATACAGATTTTATGTCATATAGAATTGGTAACTAATCAAAGAATTATCGATATTTTTGATTGGATTGCCGGCACCAGTACCGGTGGTATATTGGCATTATTACTGGCATCGGGTTATTCTGCTAGCCAATGTCGTCAAATATATTTTCTACTCAAAGATAAACTATTCATACGTTATCGGCCATATTGTTCGGATACATTGGAAAAATTTTTACAGAAATATCTTGGATCCGATCGACGAATGAATGAATTGTGTAAACCAAGGTAATTTGAAAATTTTTGTTAAAAACTCTAATTTGAATTTTTTTTTTTTTATTCACTTCACAGAATATTGATACCAGCAACAATAGCTACACGTTTTCCACCAAGTGCAAAGTTTTTCCGAAATTATCCAAGCTCTACTGATCTATTACATGGTTTACAATATTCTAGTAGTGGTGAAGAAAATGAAACCATCGATAATACGAATGAATTATTGTGGAAAGTTGCACGTGCAACTGGTGCAGCACCAACATATTTTTCACAATTTGAATCATATCTTGATGGTGGACTCATATCGAATAATCCAACAATGGATCTACTACACGAGATACAATTCCATAATCGTTCGGTAGAAATATTTGTAAGTCATTCAGGAAAAAAACCATTCACATCATTTAAATTTGTTTTTCGTTTTTTCAAGGACAAAAAATGTGATGATATTTATGACATTGATCTGGTTGTTTCATTGGGAACTGGTTTAATACCTAATAAGCCGATTGATAAGCTTAATTTTAGTCCATTATTTTCATTTTCAGGCATATCAAATTTTGCAACAAATTTTCCAAATCTAATCAAAGTATTGGTCGAACAAGCATCATTAGCCAATGGACGTATTGTTGATCGTGCACAAGCATGGTGTTCAATGATTAATGTACCATTTTTTCGTCTGAATCCAGCCATTTCAGAAGATATACAAATGGATGAATCGGATAATGTTAAATTAATAAATATGTTATGGGAAACAATGGCCTATATCTATATGAATCATAATGACATGAGTTCATTGTTAAGTTTCTTGTTGCATGAATGAATCTGTTTTGATTAATATAATGATTGAAATTGAAATAAAAAATTTTGAAATTTGAATAATATTAGATTCTGCGCATGATCATCATCATAATTATTATCATTTTTGATTATTGAGCACATGAAGAATATGATGTGATGTTTAGATTGGTTTTAATTTTTTTTTGTTCGTTCAAATATTGATTCAATGAAACAAAAAAGAGAAAAAAATCCATCATCATATTTACAATGTTTGACAGCTCTAATGATAAATCCACAGTTATTATATGCAGAAAAAAACGATGAATAATAGCTCTGTGTCGTTTACATTTAATATAATAATGATGAGAATGATTGTGCTGTGTGGCAACTATGATTAGACTCTTTCCATCACCACCACCATCATCGACAACAATATTAACATTCCATTATTGCATGTCGAAACGATAACGTCGATAACATATCTAATTGTCAACCTGTATTTATTTCTGCTAAACAATTGTCATTGAATTCTTGTTATTGCTGCTGCTGGTGGTGAGCAGGCCGGAAAACATAACGTTCTTGTTTGTTTTTTTTTGTTTACGTGTTTTTCTTTGTTATTATTATTATTATTATTTATACGATTTTTCTCCATAGAATCCAAACATGAATCCAAACAGTGTTGATAGTATACGTAATTATGTTGATCAAGTTATAAATAAATCCTTTCTAATTTTGGATCAAATTCATGAATCATATTTTCCATTTTTGGAAAAATCAATCCATCTATCAGTGAAATCAATGGTGGAAAAAATTGACAAAGCAAAAATATCGAAAACAGAATTCATTATACAACAACGTATTAGACATGTTTTACAGAATTGTGAACAATTAGAATTAATTATTGAAAAATTACCGGCTACTGATCCATGTAAAATTGATCTACTTAATCGAATCGACCAATTAAGGTATGTGTGTGTGTGTGTGTATGTTTGTGTTATAAATTAATTTCCCTGATGATGAAATATTCTAATCTATAGATCGGAACAAAAACGTATATGGTCAGCATTCAAAGCAATACAATTTAAACGTATTGAAAAAGAACGTTTAAAAAAAGAACAAGAAGAATCATTGACAAGACGATTTACATCCTCCACATCAACCACATCGACAACAACGAATGAAAATTCAAATAGAAATGATCATCATCATCAATGTTTAAATCATCAACATCTTAGCTTAAATATTGATGATCCAAATAATCATGATGATGACGATCACCATCAATATAGTCCAACTAGTAAAGATAGAATATTATCAACATCAACACAGTTATCATTACCCTTGTCATCATCATCATCATCTACATGTGCAGGAGCTAAATTATTACGAAATCAACGACCATTAGTGAAACGTGTACGAACTAGATATCTAAATTTTATTTCCAATGATTTTCTTGGCATTACGACAAAAACATTTTTACGATCATCAACAACATCTTCATGTGCTGAATGGATACTATTGATGGCATTATGTCTTATATTTATTGGTCTATTTTTCCTAATCATTTGGCAAACATCAATGACCAACAATAATAATAAATAAGTGAAGACATCTATAGATTTGCTGTGATTGATTGATTGATCGATCGATACATCTTTATAGTCTTTCATTGAACAACAAGCTATATGTTTGATGTTTTCAATTTGATTTTGTTTGATTGGAAAAAATTTTATTGACTTAAAAAATGAAAAATGTGCTGATTTATCATTTCTTTTGTAATTCAAGCTGTGAATAGCGAATAATTTTTATAGGAATATTTTCCGTTATAATATGATTATCAGCTAATATTACGACGATTTTGACTTCAAATTCAATTTTAAAATTATTCGTTATCAATGTTGGACATGCGAACAAACGTGGAAAGATCATATAAATGGCTAATGGAACATTACGAGCAATGTCACCATCACCGATTTGTATGTTTTGTATTTCGGTTATTTCACATGCATAACCTTCGGCGCAGCCACATGTTTCAATGCGTACCAATTGTAATTCAATGCTTTTGATTGATTGTTCACAATATTCAATGATTAATTCACCAGTGAATGGTTCCCAAATATAACATACGGTTGAATCGATTAATCCTTTGATTCGAAATTTTGGTACACGATTTTTCTGAATTTATTTTGTGGCAAAAAAAGGAATGAGAAAATCAATTCAAACCAAAAACAACAATTTTACACTTACATCACGAACATTTTGTATTGATTCAGGTGTTAATACGAAATTCAACGGTTTCGAACCATTCGTTGGGCCTGAACTAATTAGATTTTTCATTGAAATCGCAAAGTTTGTGGGTCGATTATATTCGATGAAAAATTCAATAATTTTTTGTATATCTTTATTCAACATTGGCCGTTTTAGTTCACATTTGAGTAGATACTATCACCAAACAAGATTCGATTAGTAAAGTTTAATGTGGATAATTGAACCATCACTTACCTGAATGGTTATGAAAACACCATGATATGTTTCATAAAGAAAACGATTCTGTTTTGGTTTCAATAACACTTCAAACGGTATTTCAGTTTTACCTGATGGTAGACGACCATTTTTGGAAACTTCAACAAATTGACTAATCAATGTGATTGGCTACCATTATTGATTGATTCGAAAAAAATTTAATTCAATAACTGTTCAACAAGGAAAGATTGATACCTTTGCTGAATTGTAGAATGCTTCGAATATTCCAACATTTTTTGAACTTAATTGCATCTGAACGGCTGCATCGACGCTTAATGAAATTCCTTCATGTTTAGCATCAGATTTCGAATCAATCACAATGACACCAATCAAGCTTTCCTAAAATTGGCAAATTTCAAGATTAAAATTATCGAAAACAAATCCAAAATACAATGCATACGCCTTCAGAGTAAATTTTATTCGATCGTTTCAACCGAATATCCAATTCCATTTGTAATTAATTTTGTTTGTTTGAAATTTTCAAACAAAAAAACGCCCGAAGCAAACAGCTGGTTAAATAACAAAAAGTGTTGGGTGGGGAGAAACAATGATGATCCAAGAAAATTAATTCAAAAAAAAATAACAGACGAATTTACATTGATAGAAAGGTAAATTTTCGGGAAAATTATTCATTCTCCATTCAGAAACTTTTTGAGGAAAAAATGTATTACAGTAAAACACATCGAATGAAAACCACCACCACCACACACCACCACTGAGGAGCACGCCATATTTTTGTGCTTTTTCGGGTTATACCAGCAGCAGCAGCAGCTACATTGTGTGTGGTGGTTGTTTCGATTTTTTTTGTTTTTGTTTTTGGGTTAGTTGTTGGAATATCCGCCGTATTGTGGAAAATAAAAACTTACTGCCATCGGCCGCATTTTTTTTTCTTGCTCCTGGACCAAAATTTTTGCGACTTTTTCATCTCTCTGTGTATTCCAAAAGAAATTTTTTTTTTTACACGCTTAATATTCCCTTCAACACGTGCGTTTATGCAGTGTGATTATTGTGGCCGATTTTTTTGTTGTCGAATTCAATAAAAATTTCTAATACATCTACTTTTCTGCCTTAAAAAAATTTCTTTATCAACAATTAACAATCTTTCAACTGACCATTATGATGATACAAGTGATTTTGGAAAATATTGAAAAAATTTAAAGAATTTTCAACATAACAGCAACAGCGAAGACGACGATTAATTTTTCAAATCATCATTCGGTCAATCACCACATCATCATAACATTATCATGGCAATGGTTGATGGCGGTGGTGGAAACAAAATATTATTTGATACGGGAAATAATGTTTGCGGTAATGTGAAAAATATTTCCAGCCATCATCATCACCATCATCAAGGTTCAATACTGTTCCAGAATCATAATGTTAAGGTAAATTTCATCCATTTTTTGTTCAAATGAATTTGAAATTTTTTTTTTTTTTTTTTTTGATGATAGGTTTCAAATATTTGTCCACAAATATCTTCATTATTAAATAATAAAATTGATTTCAAATCTGAAAAAGATTTTCTCCGTGATGATGATAACAAAACCAATGATGATGATGATAATGATGATTATTCTAAATCGATTGAAAAACTAAAGAAAAAATATACCGTACTAACGACTAATCAACAACAGCAAAAAACAAATCGAATTCAGGTGAATGGTACTTTGCACAAATCATCACCGCCACCATCATCATTATCATCACCGAAGAAGAATTGTTCAAACAACAACAATAATCATCCTGATGGTAATGAAATGGGTGAACCAAAACGTGTCTTATTTCCAAGAGAAAAAATTACATTAGAATGGCGAAAAATATCTACGATTGGTTGTGGTCTACAAAATTTAGGCAATTCATGTTTCGTTAATTCGGTTCTACAATCACTAACATATTGTCCGCCTTTCGTTAATTTTATAATTTCACATCATGATGAACATGTTTCACTCTGTATGTATTCAATTGTATTTTATTGGATTTTTAATGAAATTTAATGAATATAATTCATATTCATTAACAGGCCAGGCATCATTTTGTATGATATGTATAATGTACAAACATATATCACTTGTATTCACAACTAAACAACCTGTCATACAACCGAATTATATTTGTAATCGTTTAAAATCGATTGCCAATCATTTTACATTCGGTCGACAAGAAGATGCACATGAATTTCTTCGTTATGTTATTGATAAAATGTGGCGTTCATGTTTATCATGTCATGAAAAACAATATGGTCTACCTGGTTTAGTAATGAAATCAGATCATTTAACCAAAGCAACCACTGCCATTAATCATATATTCGGTGGATATCATCGTAGCCAGGTTCAATGTATACAATGTAAAGCTAAAAGTAATACTTATGATTATTTTATGGATTTTATGCTCGACGTTCAGGTAAGAATCTCTCATACAATTGAATTTAAATAAGATTATTGTTTTAATTTTTTCCCACTTTGCATAATGAATGAACAGAATGTATCAAGTTTAGAACAAGCTTTACAAAATTTTGTCAATCCAGAATTTCTACGTAATGAAAATGCCTATAAATGTTTGAAATGTAAAAAACCTGTTGTAGCAAGAAAACAATTCACTGTATATCGTGCACCAAATGTTGCAACATTCCAATTGAAACGTTTCGATTCAAACCGGGCGTATATAAATAAATTGACAAAATTTGTTTCCTACCCCGAAACATTAGATTTACGGCCATATATGTCGGAAGAGGTATGTATTTTTTTGATGGAATTTTTTCAATCAAATCAAAATTTCAATTTACAGGGTCCACCATTAATGTACAAATTAATATCGGTACTAATACATCATGGCGCTACTTGTAATTCGGGTCACTATTATTGTTTTGTACGTAATTCAAACAATAGTTGGTATCGAATGGATGATTGTCTTGTATCACAAGTGGGACTTGAAGTTGTATTAAATCAAAAAGCCTATATATTGTTTTACATACGAAAACATAAAGAAAATTCAATTCGAATTTCATCAAATTCAAAGATAGACGATAGGATCATTAGTGATGATTCATCGAAAATGATTGCAAATTCTGCCTCAAATCAAAAATGTGATAATAATCAATCGCCTCAAAAAACATCCACAAATGGTATATTTAATTCAAATTTTAAATTTACATTAAATCAATCACAAATGAAAAATTGTACTACGGCTACAACACTACGGTCACATACAAAAATTCATACACCGACCACGAGTCTTTTCAGTAATAATAACAAACAACAAGATTGTTATGATAAAATTGCTGCGAATTTGGTCAAATTGAATACGATCAAAAATAGTAATAATTCTGCAGCTGTATCTAATACCAAATCCAACACGAATGGTGGTCTTGTACCATATGATGATGATCAAGATTTGGAATCGGATGGTGAATCAAAATCTGAAAATAAGCCACAACCAACGATAACTTTACCCACTGTAATTAAACTGACGCCTAAACCAACGGTGACAATTAGCCATAAAGATAAATCTGGCCATTCTGGTTGCAGTAGTAATCATAATAAGGATGGAATCTCTTTACTCAAACAACCAATTCATCAATCATCAGTTTTATCACCGAAAGAACCGAAAATTGCCATAAAAGTTAAAGCAACAACTAATTCATGGAAAGTGGTTGAAGCTACACCATCAGCATCATTATCCACCAGCACTGCCACTGCAAAAAACCTCGACAATTCTGTGGAAAAATCCTCAAAGGCTGAAACGATAAAATCATCGATTAATACCAGTTGGAGAATCAGTAAAACTAAGGCCAGTAGCAGTAGTGATGAAACGAATACCCAAAGTAGTTGTAGTAATAGTGGTGCAGAAGATTCTTTCAATCCTCATCAATCAGAAAAAGATAAAAATGTAGATAACAATAATAGTAAAAATACTGACAAGATCTCATTATCGAAACAACAAAATAATAATGGTGATAAATCATCAAAGAAAAAGAAGAAAAGAAAAAAGGATAAATCTAAAAAACGAAAACATAATGATAACGATGATGACGATGATGATGATGATATGGAATTGAATTGGGTGGAAAGAACAAAAGAAACCCTAGAAATGGAAAATGGTATCGGTAATTGATTCTTTTAAAGAAAAAAAATTACTAACATGAACTAATTTGACTTTTATAATTTTCATTAATCTGATTAGATCGTACATTGAATGAACATAAAAAATTGAAAACAGAATCATGTTCATCATCATCCAGTAAATCTAACGATGTTTTGGATGTTTTACTTAAAAATGTTTCCAATGGATACAGTGAAGGTAAGTTTTTGCTTTAGTTATTCCACTGTAATTCTCCATTTTACTATTATTTTGGATTAGTAAAATCATGGAATGGTGGCATTTCAATTCTACAAAAATCAATTCTCGAAAATAATTTGCAACAAAAGACATCCACAAATGATGATGATGATTTGTATAATGAAGAATTTGATAAAGGAAAAGTAAGTCTTTGATTTGTTGTTGTTTTTCTCATTTATTCATTCAAATTTCATTTTTCATTTATTTCAGACGATTAAAGTAAAGAATAAGATTGATCCATTTAAAAATGCTTCAACAAATGGTAATATTAATCCATTTCAAGTGATGCAACAATCTAGATATAATAGCAATAATAATAATAATAAACATCATCATTATGATTATGATAATAATGGTTTTAATGGTAAAAAATTTAAATCAGACAAGAATAATCATTTTGGTCCATACTAATAATGGCAAGGGAAACAAATATCATAATTCGACAAAATCGAATCGATTTCATTCATCGTCACCATCATTAAATCATGGTCATCATCAACATACCAATAATAATAATAATTTTCATCATAATCATCATCGTCATACAAAATCATCATATTCATCCAAATCATCTATGAATTCATCATTCAAATCTCGATGATTCAGATTGGAGACTGCTGCCCCGTATCTCAAGTTAGGCTAGGCCATAAAATGGATTTCAATGATATTTGTTCATTTGTCACTTTCTTTCTATCTTCCTTTCTCATGCAACAACAACAAACAAAACTTAGGTAATTATCTCAATCACAATTTGTATCACGATCAATCATCAATTTTTGTTTCTTCATTGTACCATAATATAATCCAATTATTGAAACTTTTCACTAATTAACTATATGTTTGATGTGATTGTGTGGTGGTTTTTTCTGATTCTGTCACCTCCATCAACTCATTTTTAATATAAAAAATTGTTCTATATTGCTATTTTAATCTGATGAAATTGAATGTAATCCAATAAATTGAAACTACTATTTTTTTGAAGCATTATTCTGAATCGGGCTATAAATGACTTTGTTTTTTGACAATTGAATCAATCTGTCATCAGTTAATGATGATCTGCGCCGAAGCATTTGAATGCGGTAATTTACTATTGTTGTTTTCGTTATTTTTATTGTTATTGTCATCAATAATTTTTTTTTCTTGACACGGAAAAAAGTTCAGATTCAAGTGTTGTTGTTGTTGTCGTCGTCGTCAGAGAGAATCTCAAGCCAACCCGACAATTGTTGTCGTTGACAATTATTAAGTTTCTTTTATTCAAATTACATACATGAAACATTTTGGCTTTTTACCAACTAAAGAATTTAGCTGGTAGAAATGCAATAAAAAATTTCTTATTCTCTTCTTTGTTTGAATTGAGATTCTTGAGAGTATAAATCCTTTTCGATTGTTCTATAGAAAAAATGATTGACGAAAACGACAACGAAGACAACGACAAAGAAAAATCGTTTTCAAATGATGCGCTGAATATTAGTAATAATAATAATAATCATATAATGATGATGATGATGATGAAGTGAATGGTAATGAAAAATCAGCTGTTGTTGTCGAAAATAATAATGATAATTCAACGACAACAACAAAAAGTTCATCATCATTGATCATTCGACAATGGTTACAACAGAATTTCGAAACAAATCGTGATCAATTACGAGAATCATGTACGAATCTATTTTTTCGTAATGAAAATAAATCCGATATCGTTGATAAATATGATTTGATCATTACATTCAATCACTCCACCATTAACCATTCATCATTGGATGATGATGCGAATGTAAAATTAATCAATGCTCTAAAGAATCATCTTGAATTAGATTTTCCCGGTATTGTGGTTGAATTACGTAAACATCATCGATATCAATATGCACTATATATTGGTGGAAATAATCTATTCTTCGAAAAATATGTCGAAACAAATAACCAGCGGTCAGTATCGAAAATGACTGAACAATTGGAAATGGATGATGATCACAGACATCAAATATATTTTCCATATACCAATTTGTTATCATCATTACAACGGCAAACAATTCTCATTGATTTATTAAGCAATTGGCAATTCCATAGACGTAATGAAGAGGATGAATTTTCACTGCAAATGACTGAAAATGAATTAATTATTGATAAATTATTACAAAATAATCAAATTGATCAGCTATTTGCCTTACATCAAGAAGATGATCTCAATATACTGAAAACGAATTGGGTAGCCAAGCTTTTCCACCGGCAACCATTGGATCAGATTTGTTCATATTTTGGAATACGTATTGCCATTTATTTTGCATTCATCGGTTTCTACACTGAATATCTTGTTTATCCAATGTTATATGGCGCATTGATCATTATTTTCCCGTATATCGTTGATTATCTTCCCACATTGTCCATAAGTCCTTTTACATCCACCATTAGTGACAAAGAATATTTGAATTCGATTCTTTCATTCCTATTTCCTGTGTTCAATTTATTCTGGTCAACATTATGGTTAAATCGATGGCATTCACATAGTCAACGGCTTACCTATGAATGGATTCGTTTCATACCTGAACGGACATCAAATGCTAATAATGCTCATAGTTGCAACAATGATGACGATCATCAACGACGAAAACAACAACAAAATGATGATCATCTTCATCCATTATTCGATTTGATTGGATTAAGTCGAAAAATATTCCAATATTTTGTTACATTTCCAATTATTGGTTTATGTTTGATCATGACATTTACAGTGATGTTTAAAATATTCATCTTCCAGGTTAGTGATGATGATAATTTCTCTGTTCTAATCGATTGATTGGTTTTAGACATGGTGGGATACAGAATTGGTCGAACGATTACATTATCCCGAATGGACCGGTATCATACCGAAAGTAATGTTTGCAATTATATTGAATATAATCAATTATTTCTATTATTTAATCGTCATATGGCTTAATGAGAAAGGTAATTCTTTGCTAATGATTTTTTTGCAAACTAATTCTAAATGTATCACCATTGAAAAATGTGTAGAGAAACATCGAAATTTCGAACGCAAAGAAAATCAACTCATTGTAAAACTTTTCCTGGTATGTATTCCGGTGTTTTTTTGCTGGAAAATTTTTCAAAAAACCGAATTTCACTAAAGAAAAGCAATTTACTTTTTGTTACACCAAACAGTTTCAATTTCTTAATTCATATCTGCCATTATTTTATATTGCATTCTATTTGGCCGATATTGATAAATTAAAAGAGGTCTGTTCAATAACCTTTGATCGTGATTAATTATCACTAACTTTTGTTTACATCATATCATATGATCAGCAATTAGCAGCACAATTAATTACAAGACAAGTAATTGGTAATCTCAATGAAACATTGTGGCCATTCTTGAAAGAATCATTATTACTTGCATGGCTTTCATCCTCTAAATATTCTGGTGATAAATGTCCAAATAATGATGAATCTGAAGTATCGAAAGGTGAATTAGAATCTTGTATGTATGGTTATCATTCAACATTCGATGATTATCTGGAAATTGTCATCCAATATGGTTATGTAATGTTATTCACACCGGTATTTCCATTAGCACCATTGTGTGCGTTCCTGAATAATCTTATTGAAATACGTACAGATGCATTTAAACTTTGTTTCGTTTATCAACGACCATTCATCGATGTTATTCAATGTCGCCGACCACCATCAAAAACGATAACGATTGGTGTTTGGAAAAATGTACTAGAATTTCTAAGCATAATTGCTATTATTTCAAATTGCGCTTTGATGGCCATCAATGGACAATTGACCGGTCTTTTTTCTCCATTTTTCATTCATCATCAAAATTCAAAACATCGAATTATCATAATTGCCGTATTCATAGAGGTATGTTGATTGCCACGAGATGGCAGTAGTTTGGAAATTTTTTTAATTTTCAAATTTTTTCCATTCTGATTGATCATGCAGCATATATTATTATTCATTAAATGGCTAATTCCGGTCATTTTTCCAATCAATCAATTCAATCATCATCATCATCATCGGTTATCATCCACACATGATGATACAAAGAATGGTCACGAATGATCGTGTGATCATAAATTTTTGACATTCTATTCAATCATCATCAACATCAACATTATTATGATATGGATGTTTTGTTGCATCGAATGTTGAATCGATTAAGATTCAAATTGTTCATTCATTTATTCATCATAAATTGTTGCATGATAATATTTTCATAATGTATTAATGAATTATCATCATATGACTATGATACCATGATGCACACCAACAGGGTGGCCCCAATTGATTATCCATACAACTGTGGTTGACCAACTATCCATAATGATCAATGTGATTAATGTCATTATACACACACACACACACACACACATACATAAAATTATGATCCGAAATGGAAGAGAAAAGAAAAGAAACAACAGAACAAAAGAAAACAATTTCCAATTTGCAGTCCATTGTCTTAATATTTTGTTTTCGAATCGAAAAAAACACCATCATCATCATTTGTTGGATAATGTTACAATCATTGATGATTTAGATGATGACGATGAAAGATTGGTTTTAAGCATCACTTGCTGAACAGAAAAAAACATGACTTGTAATCTTAAGTATTTTGGGATTTTTTCTCTTTTTTTGCTTGTCGTTTTTGCCGGATAAGTAATTAGTCTTTCAAAAAAAAAAAAAAACCAACCAAACATTGCCTGAATGATGAACAGAAATCTTTTTTTTCATTCATCTACCATCATCAACAACAAACATCAATGAACATCATTTTGTGTTTAATCATCATCAACAACAACAGCAAAAAGTTGTCGTCGAAAATTAGAAAACTAAAAAGGAAATAAATAAAATGAAATGCACGCGAAATTCGTTAATGATGATAATGTTAATGGTGGTTATCGAATAATAATGATGAACATCGGTTGATGATGATGATGATCTTTTTTCTCACTATGGTTTGATCATCATCATCTCTAATTCAATCGTTATCTTTTTTTCAAATGTTTTGCGGTTTTTTACTACTATTTTAACCCAAAGGTTCATTTTTTCGAAAGTTTCTGTTTTGTTGTCGAAATATGATGCTGCTGCTGATGATGATGATAATGGAATAATAATCATCATCATCATCGAAAGCTTGTTTACTGCTGTTGTTGTTTGTTGTTAAGATCATGATCATCATAATGATGATGATGATCATGATGGTTTAGACAAATTCCAAACACACACACACATATACACCTCCTCCTACTCCATTATCATCATCATCATTATTATACATTTTGATTTTTTTCAAGTTTTCATCGTCTTCATACCTGGTGGATTTTTTCCAATTCATCCAATAGAATAATAATGATGACCATCATGTTTGATCATAATAGACCATGATTGTGTGTGTGTGTGTGTGTGATACATACACAAACAGGAATGATGATGATGACTGTTTGATCATCATTGAATTGAATCGAATCGATGAACGAACCGAGAAATTTGAGAAACCCGGGTGTCGTAAATCTTGTTTTATTTTCTTGAATGAATAAATCATCGAAAAAAAAATTTCTCCCTTCGAAAATGTTTGATGATGTTTTAAACATTCTTTAAATATTTGTTTAGGAGAGCGAAAAAAAATTACTGTTTGCCATCTTAATGATCATGATCATCATTATTATTATCGTCGTCGACACACGACCTGGCCACCACAAAACAATGTTGTTATACAATGATGAATACTGAATGAAATTCTTGAGAAAATTCATATCATTTGGCGACTTGATGGCTGGCTATCCATGATGATGATGATTTTCTCATTAACAAACAAAGAATCAATGAAACAAAAAAACCTACTGGACATGGCTGGCTGTTGGAGAATTAATTTTGCCATTTCTGTGGTTCGAATTTTTTTTTTGTCCCAAACATTCGTGTGGGTTTTTTTTGTTTGTTTTGTTTTTTTTTTTCAATTTTAATTTCAATTTCAAAAAAACAATCATCATTCTCAGTACAAGAGTAAAAAATTACTTCAGGCAGCAACAACAACAACATCACAGGTTATCGAAATATAAATTGATTGCGAATAATTCAATTGGTCATGATGATGATTAAATGGTCAATCTAGATCAAATCGTTTTTCTGGATTTTTAAATCGTGAAAATTAATTTTTTTGATACCTTAATAATCAATTAATTTTCAAACAAAAAAAAAATTCAGTAGGTAGACTAATTGGCATTTCCATTGTCAGATTTATTTTTAATACACCTGTCTTTGTGTGTTTTTTTTTTGAATTTCATTCCAACAACAACAGAAAATCCTATAATTTGATTGAATTCCAATGAATAAATATTAATCGATGTGTGGTCTAATCATCATCATCACAATGACTGAACTCGTGTATCAGGATTTCTCATTTTTTTGTTTGTTTTCTTGAAAATGATAAGCTTCTTGTTGTTGTTCGTGATGAACCTAGATATCATTGATACATGCACTATGGACAAATCACGAAATTTAGATTGTTTTTTGTGCTCTACTATGATGGTGGTGATGGATAAATCGTAATGAAAATGGAATTTCAAATCATATGTGGTCTGTAGGTGGTTTGTTGGTTTTTTTCTCTCCAATTTCTCGTGTGTTTGATTTGACAACCGGAATCCGGATTAATGTTTTTTTTTTTTTTTTTTTTGTTTCGTTTCAAACTCAAAATATTTTTATATCACTATTGAATGAAGTTTAAAAATTGGAAAATTCTCTCTATACGTCCTATATGAACAGGTAACTCAGTGATCAGCTGGTCAATGTTTAAATGAGAATTTTGTTTTGAATTTTATTTTTCGTTTGTTTATTTGTTCTTGAAAGCTGTAAATAAATAAATGATGGCAAGTAAATCATTTTTAGTCACGAAAAATTTACCGGAAAAATTTTTCAAAAATATTTCAACCAAATTTATGATGGACATGTGGCCACATTCACACGATATAACAAGAGAACAATTATTGAAACGTGTTGCCGGTAAATCCGGTATATTATGTACATTATCGGATAAAATTGACGGACAATTGTTGGATGCAGCTGGACCACAATTGAAATGTGTATCAACATTATCCGTTGGTTATGATCATATCGATGTGGATGAATGTAAACGTCGTGGTATATTGGTGGGAAATACACCCGATGTATTGACAGATGCTGTTGCCGAATTAACGATTGCATTATTATTGGCAACCATAAGACGTTTGTTTGAAGCAAATCAAGCACTTCGAGAGTAAGTATCATTACCATTTTATTATGATCATCATCAATCAATTACTCAACACACACACACACACACCAGAGAGACAAACCAGACCAGACATCATAGATTGATTTTTGAAATTCGATCCATAACAACAACCCACAGACCCAAAAAAGGTCACAGATCTCGATCATGGTAATATATCTAGAGATTTTTCAGTAGCATTTTTGTATTGAACAATTCATTATTTGAAAATAGAGACTAATATTGTCTAAACACATCATAAATTATTGGCGATGAAATCGAGATTCCCTTAACATTCTTAACATTTGCATATTTGACCGATATTTTTTTTCTCAGATAAATAACACGTGTGTTATTTAAAAGATTTTATTCGGAAATTATTTAATTAGCCTTATGGTTTATAATCGATAATCATTGATCATCTATCACATCGATATATTGATGATGATGTGAAGATAATTTCTAAATCTCAAATAACAAGTGCATGATCACCTCACTGGTTACACATCCTCGACGACGACAATTCAGAAGAATTTTTTTTTGACGCGGCAAATAGTTTGTCAGATCGCCAGACATACACACACAGAAAATGACTTTTCTGGTCATTGCAGCAAGCAGAATAGAAAGATTAATGACATTTGTCTCGTGTTCTGGCGACAGTATCATGCTGTGTATATGTGCTTGTTTTTGTTGTTTTTTTTTGCCATCATCATTTTGATGAATTTTATTTTTTCACTTGTTTTTTCTTGTTGCTGTTGTTGTTTAATCTTTGTGAAATGTCGCATATTTTTTTTTGTTTTCAACTACAGAAAAAAATTCTCATTCTTAATGGTTTTTTATTCATTCATTCATTATTGGCAACGTTCTTCTGTTCATTCGTTCGTTTGGTTTGGTTTTTAAATTATATAAATTCAAAATAGTTTTTCTTCAATTGTCATCGGTTGTTTCGTGAACGAAATTGACATTGAGACAAGTGTGTGTGTGTGTATCATGACACTTGACTCTGTCTTTTTTCTCTATTTCTATCGATGGTGATCTGGCCAAGGTTCACATACACAAAACATGAAATGGGCCATCCTAAGCAATAACAAAATGATGTATGATGATTATGGTAATTTAAATATTGATTTTCTGTTTTCAATTGCTGTTGTTATTGAAATCTTTCTGGATCAAAGCATCTGGATCATTTATTTATTTTTTTTGGTTTCTCGTTTTCAATCTTTCAATGGTTACAAGTTCTTATTTAATGTTACATTGAATTTTTTCATTTATTCTAATGATGATGATGATGATGGTAAACCAAAAAAAAAAAATTAAAATTCATTCGAATTTGTTGTTGTTATTCTGATGAGATTGAGGATGGTTTGATTTGGCTGAAAAAGCCGGATCTTTCTCTCTCTCGCACTCGGATTTCCATAAACTATTTTCCATTACAATAGAATTTTGAGTAGAATATATCCGTGTTTGTGTGCGCGTGTGTCAATGGCAATCAAAAGTGATTTGTCAATTGTCATTGTTGAATGATGATGATTTTTTTTCTTCTGGTTACTGTTGTTGATTGATTGATTGTTGATTGGTTTGATTTGATTTTTTGAATTACTAATTGAATATTCTTGATTTTCATGCACTTTATTTTATAGGGGAAAATGGCTTCGTGGTTGGGGACATTTTTTCATGTGTGGTACAATGATAAAAGGCAGCCATATTGGTTTGATTGGCGGCTCTGGACGTATTGGTCGTAGCATTATAAAACGTTTACGTTCATTCGAACCATCAAGAATTTCTTATACATCACGTACATCGCATTCGTTCATGGAACAAGAATTTGGTGCCCACTTTCTTTCAATGAACGAATTATTAGCTGAAAGTGATATCATCATTGTTTGCTGTTCATTGAATGATTCTACACGACATTTACTTAGTGCTGAACAATTTTGCTTGATGAAATCAACAGCCGTTGTAATTAATACAAGCCGTGGTAGTTGTATCGATCAACAAGCATTGTATGAAACATTAAAACATGGCAGAATTGCAGCAGCCGGTTTAGACGTAATGGAACAGGAACCAATTGCAACGGATGATCCCTTACTTGCATTGAATAATGTTGGTAAGTTTTTTTCTTTTCTTCTACTGTAAGAGATTATCACTAAAGAAAAAAAACGATGAAAAATGAGAGAAAGAAAAAAGCTAACCTATGACTATCGACTAAAATCTGTCAGTCATTTAGCCAAAATAAAAATCTTTGGAATTTCAATGCATATATTTGTGTTGGTGGTGGTGGTGGTGGTGGTGGGATAATCCGGCACTCATCATCTCTGGACGACCAACCACATCATATGTCAAAATTTATTATCGAATAGATAATTCATTTTATTCCATTCTATGACTTGTTCTTGTTTGATGGTGGATGATGATGATGATGATTAACCATAGCCATTGAAGATGATGGCGCCAACAAGATTTGTGCTGCTCACGTCAATCAAAAAGAAAAAAATTGAAATAATGTTTTCTTCTGTTTTTTCTGATCTTTATGACTGAGAAAAAGAGAATGATGATGATGATGATGATAGAATATGGCAAATCATTTGATTTAGATTTGTCAAGATTTTTTTTTTTTTTTTTTTGATGATGATTGTCAACCATGATTGTTGTTGATCTTGATCATCATCATAATTTCAGTTTTCTTCTCAACAACATTGTCACCATGATCGAAAAAACAACAACAACAAAAAAATGGTTGGTCTGAAATAGTCGTTAAATTGTTTATTAGCTCTCTCTATCAATCTGTGATTGCTGTGTGTTTACGGTTTGTTTGTTTGTTTTGTTCTCTTTTTAGTGTTGTAAAAAATTTTATAGTTTTTTTTGCCAAGTCTAGAAATTTCAAACCTGTGATAACAACAACGATATGATTATGATAATGGCTGTGTGAATTTGTGAGATTCAATGAAAAAAAAATCTATTTATCTATCTCACCTAGTCTGTTGGTAATAAACTGATCTTAGAAATAAAAATACGATAGATTGATTGATTTGATAAGATGACGACAACGATGTAATAATGAAATGATGATGATAATAAAAAGCCATGTAAACCTGTGAAATGATGATGATGATGATGATGCTAATTTGCTTTTCAAAAAAAAATGATGATGATGATCATCATCATAATGATAATGATGATGTACATGGATAATGATGGCCATTTTCATTTTCGGTCAAATGTCAACTAAAAATTTTTTTATTTTATCTAATATTCGTCATTCGTGTTTATGATGATGTTTATTTGTCATTTGATTATCATCATTGGAATTTTTTTTTCTATTTTTAAACTAATTTTTTATATGATTCTGTCATGAGAAAAAAAACCATCATTTTCAAATCAATGGGGATCAATCATTTTTTTTTTTTTTTTTTTGATTTCTCATCGGCATTTTTTTGTTGTTGTCGTTGTTGTGTGTTAATTTGCAATTTTACACTCGAAAAAAATATATCTTAGGTATTGCAGGTGTATAGTGTGTTGTTTTATCTTGTCGTCGTCATCGTCTATGACCATAATGATGATGATGTTTATCAACATCTTCCTATCTTGCTATAGTTTAGTTTGTGATAATGATTTTCTTCTCAATAATAATTTTAATTATTAATTTGATTCCTTTTTCTGATTATCATTATTATTATGATGTCTGGTTTTTTTCAGGAAAAAAATCAAAATTTTATATTTATCACTTGTTGACATTTTTTGTTGAATTTTTAAAGTTTTTTTTCTGGTGGAAAGCTTTGAATAAACCCAATAATAATAATAATAATATTGTCACCTTTGTGTAATTCTAGCAAATGATGATGATGATTTGTTTATCATTATTACCACTACAGACTACCACCACAGAATCATCATGTGTCCAATCTATTTATTTTTGATTGATTTGTTTATGATTATTATTTCAAGTTTTGGGTAATAATAATTATCATCAATGATCAATGATCAATGATATAATTATTTATTTCGATGATGACAAGTGATAATAATAATAATAATTATGGTAATGGTCGATAATATCTCAATAAATATCAATCGATCAATGTAATATGTCTGTTTGTCTGTGTTTGTGTGAATATAATATTAGGTATTCATAGGGTTTTCTTTTCATTTCGGTTTACATGAATCATTGGTTTCATTATGATGATGATGATGATGACCTTTGGTCATTAGACATTAGACATTATTATTAAAGACAAATTATTCATATAGTCAGTGTGTGTGTGTGAATGTTTATGTGTCAAACAACAACAAATAATGATCATTGACACAGACAACCTTCAACTAAACGAAAACACGAATGATAATTTCCCATAACATTATTATCATCATCGATCGATTGATCGATCAATGTACCATAGGTTATATTTTGATCTTGATCATCATCATTATCAATCATGTATATACCATATAGCATATGTATTGCTCTTATTTAGACCACGCTGACCTAATGATCGAACAAAATTTTTTTTATTATCAAGAATCGTTTATCGGCTGCGCTTGTTTTGGTTTATTTAACCCTTTTCTCTTTCTCACACACACACGCAAACACACTAATAACATTGAAATTCGATTAGTGAATAAACAAATCCACTTTTTTTCATCGGCCCACACACACACACATGAAAACAAAATCACACGGTTCAATTAACTTTGGCTTTATTGTTTTTGTTTCATTTGAATTTCATTCTTGTTTCTTTGTTGTTGCTACCTACTTTTCGTTTTGCCTTAAAAAAAAATGTCGATGGTCCATTTGAATGAAAACATCAGTCCATATTCTATTTGTTTATTCGATCAACAAAACAAAAACATAACATTATAAAACTAAAAAAATTTGAAGATTCAAGAGAAGTGTTTTTGAGTTATTGTTGTGGTTGTTTTGAGTCATTCCATGAGTTTTTTTTTATTTTTTACAAAGATCCAATTGACCACAACAATGTAAATAAATTAAAATTGTTTTATTTGGAACAAAAAAAAACAATTTTTGTTGTTGTTGTTGTTGATCCATTTGACTTGTGTGGCCATATTCTGTGGTTCAAATGTTTTCAAATTTTTATTTATATTTACAATGGCAACATTTGTTGCTGATCCATGTGTGTTTTTGTTTGCACATCGTCTATTTGTTTGTTTGTTTGTTTCATGTATTCGATATAATAAATAAGCACCTGTGTGTGTGTGTGTTAAAAATGTCATTAATCACCTGCTTTTTATGTTTAGTTTTGTTGTTGTTGTTGATAGAATAACTTGTTGTCCATATATTTATTGCATGCAATTGTGTTTTTTTTTTTTTGTTTTTTTTTGGAATTTTTTTTATTCGTAACAAAACAAAACAAAAATATTCAAATTGCACTAGAGTTTTTTTTTCGCTTTCTCTTTTTATTATATATACTTTGTGTTTGAATTATGCTCAGAAAAAAAACAGAGCGATAATGATGATTATCATCATCGGGTGAATTCATAATTTGTATATATGAAAATGATCATTTTTTTCAGTGTGTCTCCATTGTATTTGATGATGATCATTATCACAAATGATAAATTCTTTTAATGATCTGTTACTGACGTATATGTTTTTTGCCAGTTAGTTAGTTGCCATGATTCTCTTTATTTCTTTTATTGTGATTTGTCGCCAAAAAAATTAATGATGATGATGATATTGACAATTTTTTTTCTCGAAAAAAATGACATTTTGATGATAATTATCACTTATGCACAAACAATAGACAATAAATATATGGACACACAGAGACAGAGAGAAACTTGAAAAGAAATCTGTTTGCATAATTCAAGTTTTCTTTCTTTTTCACCACCAAAAAAAAGGTTGAATGCCAACAACGAGACGAAAGTGTCAGTCATTCACTTGTACCCTCTATTCCAAATCTCAAAAGATAATCTTTCCACATTCATCATAATCAACCCGTTTGTTGTTGAATAATCGAAAAATATTCATATTTTGGTTGAATGATTCTCTGGTATCAACAACATTCTTGTCTATTTGTTTATCTCACAAATGAAACTGAAAAAAATAATTCCATTAAATTCACACCGAGAATAGTGTTTTTCATAATAATAATAATGATGACACTGACACTGGCAGATTTCCACTGTTATCTTTCATTTTTTTTTGTCATTTTGTATATTACTTCATCCATAACATACACGGAATAGTGGCGCCTATGGTGATGATGATGACCATTCCATTATTCATATTTGTTGTCTTGTTATCCTGTCCTGTTTTTCTGTTTTTTTTAATTGTCTTGTTTTCTGTCACATCATTTATTATAAATAATTTTTTTTTCCATTTGTTTGTCATTTTCGTATTCGGCATTAATTTCTCATTATCATTATCACATGGCATTTTTGTTCTGTCATCATCATTATTGTTTTGTCGGTTCATTCGTTCATTCATTTAAATTATTTTTTTTTCATCATCCATAAATATCGTTGTTCTCATATTTTGATATGAATCTTATCATCATTATTTGTATTGTAAATAATACAATATGTCTGTGTGTGTGTGTGAAGTGGACATTGTCCATCTCTTGATGATGACCAGTACTGATTTTTTTTCCACCAGACGTTTTTCAGTGTCCATGTCTGTCTGTATGTTTGTGTGTGAGAAAACGAATCAATGCTGACACTTTTTTGCCTAGAAAAAAAATCAAGTTTCATAATAATAAGCTGAATTTACAAACACACACACACATACACACACCTATATATTGTTAATGATTGTTGATGATAATAATCATCAACAACAACAACAACAACAACAACAATATTAACGTTATGAACACATACACATTTAATGATGACCAGAACAACAAAAATAATAATGTTGATGATGATAATATTGACAATTTTGTCGTTGTTGTCCTTTATTGTTGTCGTTTTATTACATATAGATGTGTGTATATGATGCATTTATCATTGTCACCGAAATTGTCATTATTTATATTCGCTGGGTATTCTTGTTTTGTGATTTTTTTTCTAGGCTTTACTGGACTGTTGTTTATTATTCTTTGACAGTTGATTTCCATCATCATCATCATCATCATAATTATTATCATCAAAATTGACAACAACAAATGATGTGTGAGAGAGAGAGAGAAAGAGGGGTGATGATAATGACCACGCCTAAAATTTTCTTATTTTTTTTGGTTTCATAATTCAAATATATTCCTGGGTGATGATAATGATTTTTTTTTCACAGGGTGCTTTTTTTTGTCAATGATGGTGGTGTTTGATGATCATTATCTCTATTCTATGTGGACAGATTTTTTTGTTTTGTTTTTATCTTATCTTTATCTCATTCTTTTCATTGTTGTTGTTGACCAATTAGTTTGGAATAAATTCCGAATGGGTAGGCAGGTAGATTGTGTGTATGAGTGTGTGTTTAATGTCAATAGCCGCTGTCAACAACTATTGTGTCACACCATAATCATCATCATCACCATAATAATAAGACGTTGGTGTTGGTAGTAGTAGTAGTGTAGAAGAAATAAAAACCATATATATAAAATTGGCGAAAAAACGAAATGATTCCATTCCATTCCATTTCATTGCATTGTATTCATTATCATTTGGTTGTTGTTGTTGATGATTAATTGTCTGTTGACATGCAAATCATCATCATCATCAACTTTATTTCGAATCATTATTTTATATTTCTTTTTTTTTCTTGAAACTAAAACACGGAAAATATCATTTTTTCTGCGAATTGGATGATGATGATGATAAGTTCATTTTCTTTTTGTTTGTTTCTCTCTTTTCATTTTGAATTGAACTAAATTTTTCATAATGATAATTTGAATTTGAATATTTTTCTCATTTGTTAAATTTTGTGTGTGTATGCTATAAGCGTGTTCATAGTCATCAATCATCAATGTTTTTTTTATTATCCATTTTTTTTCTCGATATGAAATAGCAACCAATTTTTTCAATTTCTCTGGTTTCATTTCACATCGTCGTTTGTCACATTATTACAATAGGTGTAGCGGAAATTAATTTGTTTGTTTGTCACACAAACTTGATTGTTTTACTGGATTGTTGTTGTTGTTATTGTTTGTGTCTTGTTTTTGTCGAATGATTGATTGATCATTAATTTGTTTTTTTATTTTTGTAGTTTTATTGCCACACATCGGCAGTGCAGCACAATCTACACGTGAACAAATGATTTGGATGGCATTGGATAATCTTGAAGCCGGAATCGATGGTCGTCCATTGGTTGCTTCCGTTTTTTAAATCTGGTTTTTTTGGTGAAGATACGAAATTCTGGTTTCCGGTGTGAATTTGTCAAAATCAATCAAAAATTTTAAACCAAAAAAAGAATGAATAAATAAAAAATTTTCCAAGTTTCATAATGTGATCTTTTTTTTTTTTTTTTGATTCTCAATCATTAATGCATCAAATTCATGCACCAGTTCCACCCCCACACCACCACCACCACCGCACACACACACCCAGTTCCTGTCATAAACAATTATGTTTAAACAACTTCGTATTCGTATTCGTAGTCATTGTCAAAAAAAAATCTGACAGATTTAACTAACTAGTAGTAGCAACAAGATAAGTAGACAAGCAAAACGAAAAAAAAAAAATATTTTGTTATTGTCGATGTCTAAATGGCTAAATGGCCGAATAATTTGTACGCGCATTTTTTTCTTTTTTTTGTTGGCTAAATCATCATCATCATCATCGAACTGCTAACTAACCAACGAGAAAAAAAAAGAAAAATGTTTCGATCATCATCATTGTTGATGTTGATCGGATGTGCCTATCATCACCATAATAATGATAATGATTATTATGACCACGACCACCACACACACACACACACATTTGTTCGATTTCTCACAATGAAAATGAGAATATAAAAATGTCTATGTGTAACAAGCTTGATGATGACCTCCTCGATTCCATACACACACACACACACATATGATGAATGATAATATTCATCATCATCGACCTTTGACCTAATGTTTTTTTTCATCCATTCCACTCCACCTTCTTGATTAAGGGGCTAAACGTGGCTACGTTTTTAAAAATTTTTTTTTTGCAGGCCAGATGGTTGATTTTTGGTTGTTTGTTTGTGACCATGATTATCATTTACTCATCATCATCAGATTACTAGTTTAGTTGTTAGTGTGTATTTGTGTGTGTGTTTGTTTGTTTGCTATATGTTAAGTCAATTTGATTGTTTTGTTTATTTTATTTCATTTTTTTTTTGGGATTCTCATTCTCATTTTATGGCTAGAGGTCAAGATTCGAACATATTTTTTTTCCTTTCGAATAAATTGATGATAATAATGATAATGATGGTGTGAAGTGGCGAAAGGTAACTTGTGTTTAGTTTAACTCGTTTATCGTTTTCAAAAAAAAAAAAAAATAAAAAAATTCATGAGCATATTGGGTAGCAATAGTAATCACATATATGTTATATTAATAACAACTGGATGATTATAGCCCCCGAATTTTTTTTTTTTTTGGATTCGATTTTTCAGTTTTGTTTTGTAAATTGTGATTTAATCGATCGAGGCATCTAATGATCTAATGATTCATCAAGAATTTGGATTTTCTAAAGAAATTTGGATACAACCATAAATGGTTTCATCATAGACCACCAAACGAACCAAATTCAATTTACAATATATTTTTTATTTATTCTAAAAAGTAATTATATAATCATTCGATGATGATCGTTGGTTGTTTGTTTGACTACCTGATGATGATAATAATAATAATCTATTTTACAGGTCATCATCATCATCGTTTGGAATTTTTTTCTCTCTGAACAACAACAACAACGACGACGATCACCACTAAAAAATTTCAAAGATCTGATTATCATCTGTTGGCCAGATCAATAATGATGATGATGATGATCAACTACAAACAAGGTGATGAAGAATTTGTTGGCTGTGAAACGAATTATCAAATGTTTTTTTTTCTTTTTTTCAGCGATATGGCCAATGGCCAATCATCACTGATCAATGATCATCATCATCATCAAACTATCCCTAATTCGAGGCAAAACGTTCGAAAAAAAAACAAATAAACAACCAAATCGCCACGATATCTGTTACACATTGACGAAGAAATTGGTGATTGAAGATATTTTCTCCATTTGTGTGTGAAATGTGAAAAAAGAATTTCTTTTTTTTCAATGATCCACAGACAGATCGACGATAGTTATCGTCGACGTCGTCGCGAGACAGACAAATGGACATCGAAAACGACGACGACGTCGATGAAGAAGACGACGAGGCCACCAACCAAGATTATGTTATGTGTACAGTGTGAGAAGAAGAAGAAAAGGAAAAAACGATTTTCATCATGTTGATGTGTTTTTTCCACCATCCACCACCATCACAATACCTTTTTTTGGCTGACATTTTATCCATGATCATCATCATGATGATCCATCGATTTCTGTTTTCTGGTATGTTTGGCATTTTGTATACATCTCACACACACACACACACGATACATGTGATCATCATCACACCATTATCCATTCAGGATGATGATGGCTCGCGCGCGCAAACAATTTTTCTCAACAAGATGTTGTTGATGATAATTGTCAGTTCTAGTTACCAGGTATTAGTGATGAAGTATTTTTGTTTTATTGATAAAATCAAACGAATGAATCTTTTTTTCTTTTTTCTTTCTTTCTTAAAAAGGAAACAAAATCATCACATTCTTCTGATGATTGTAGGTTTTTTAGACATCATCATCATCATGATGAAGGAGGAGAATGAAAAAAAATTTTCATTTCAAAATGATGATCCATCTGATTATCATGATGGCCAACGATTTGTTTGTTTGTTTTTCAAAGATTATCGTACTTTGACCATCATAATCATAATCATCATGGTCAAAGTCAATTATCTTTAATCTTTTTTTTCATTCTTGCAAGATTCTTCTTCGGGATAATTTTTTTTTGTTTCGGTTAAAAAAACTTGCCATTGAAAGTGTGTCTCTAAACAAGTTTTTCGAACAACCTCATCGATTAGAGAGGTATCGATTGATTGTGGAAAAAAAGCAAATTTGAATGTCGATAATTTTTTTTCATTTGATCTTTGATTGAAAAGACACACATACACATGGACATCATTGATGCAATGTTGATGGGATACTTGGTTTTCATCTGAAAACTGATATCGATTTCGTTATCTTATGGGGGTTTTTTCCCATATATGCATAATATTATCATCATCTATGCAATTTTCACACGATGATGACCACCATGATCATTGAATTTTGATGGAAAAATGATGATGATGATTATTGAATGTTCATCATCATCATCATCATCATGTCAATGATATTTACATGGACATTTAAATTGATGATGACCACCACCAACAACTTGTGTGGTCATCCATCATGTTAAATATACCGTTTTCATGATGATAATGATAGTTTTCTCACTTTAATTTTTTTTTTGAAATTATCGGTTGATTTTCTGATTTATGGATAATAACAATCGAAACAAAATTAGAATTGAGAAATTCTGTTTGTTTTTGTTTGTTGTTTCTGGAACTAGACAAACGGTTACCATGGTTTCCTGTGTGTGTGTTTTTGGCTCATTCGTTCATTGCCTTGCTGTTATGAATCGTTTTGTTGTTGTTTTAGGCTAGCAAATTTTTGTTCTCACACTCACTTTGTTGATTTTTTTTTATTATCCTGGGATCAAAAAACAAAATTTAATGAAATCTAAATTATTATCCGTCGAAAAATCTAATTATCAATAATAATCATAATGTTTAATGATAATGAAATGATCAATGATTCATCATTATTGAATCAATCATCATCATCATCATCGTCATCATCGCCGGGCCAGAATGAACATAATATTAATGTTGTCATCAGGTTAGTAAATTTTTGTTGTTGTTGTTTAGCAATTTTTTTTCGCTTTGTTTTTTTTGTGGTATCAAATTTCAACGAGAAAAAAAAATATTATTCCATTTAAATTGCAGGTAATGTAAAATGTCGATTTTTTTTTCTTTCTTTCTTTCTCGTTGGTAATGATTTATCACCTTGTGTTATCATCGCCACTACTTACTTTTATCCACATGATGATAATCTCTCTCCCTCAGTGTGTGTGAATGTGCAATTTTGAAAAGGTGGAAAAAAATCATTTTAGTTCAAATCAGAATAATAATAAAGTCATCATCAACAACAAACAACCATCATCATCACCACCATCGTTGTTTGTTCGCTCTTTGTTGTTGTAGTCGTGGTCGACGACCTAACTGAACTACCTAAACTATCTGCATGTTTAACAACAACAATGATGTTAAGCCCCAAGGTTTGAGGTCCTTGTTGTTGATGGATTTTGATGGATGATGATGATGATGATGATGGGTAAACAAGAAGACCCAGAGGGTCCATTTACTTTTAAATTTTTCACAACGAAGACCAGATTTTTTCTACTGCTTTTTTTCTTCTTCGTCTAATGATTTTTCTTTTTTTTTCATTGTTGATTTACGCTGTTGTTGTCGACATTCTTCATGGTTTCGATTTGTTGTTGTTGGCTGATTGGTTGTTATTTGTTTGACTTGATGGCTGAACATACAACAACAACAACACAGAGTGAGGCCCATAATTACTCGGCCACGAACGTCAACATCATTGACGACGACAACAAATAATAACAACAGCAGCAACTTGAATAAATTGATTAGCCAACGAGCCGAGACAACTACGACGAAGACGAGCACGATTAATTCAACAACAACAACAACAACGGACCAAAGACAACAGTATGTTAATGGTGGTGGTGGTGAAATTGATGCTCATCATCATCAACAACATCATCAATTGACGGCTATAACATTTCCAGCGGCTGGTCAAATTCAGGTAAAATCTAAAAAAATAAAAAAAAATGATAATGATAAACAAGATTTAATCAGGAAAAATTTTTTTCTGCACATTTACGACATTATGGCGCCATTCAATTGATGTTGATTAAATTTTTTTTTTGTTCCCTTTCAGGTTGAAGATACCATTGCCAATGTAAGCCGATCATTTGCATTTAATGTTGTATTTGAACCTGAAGCTAGCCAAGAACAAGTGTTTGAACATTCTGGTGTTAAAAGATTAATCGATATGGCATTAGATGGGTAAATGACAAATGATAATTTTCATAATTAAATTTCGGATAAATTTTTTTCTGTTTCACATTCAAGTTTTGCATGTACAGTATTTGCATATGGACAAACAAGTACTGGAAAAACATATACACTAACCGGAAATGCATTTCAGTTTGCACGATATTCATCAGCTGGAAATTCTGCGAAGAAAACATCATCATCGTCGTCGAATAAACGACGTTCAAAATCACAGCCACCAGATTCCATCAATGAATCATTGAATATCGACGAAACAATGAAAAATTCCTCACCAAATATTGGTATTATACAGCTATCATTTGCATATTTATTTGAACAGATAAAACGACGTAAAAGTCGTGATCAAACATTACTTTATATAATAACCGTTTCATATCTAGAGGTTTATAATGAACAGGTAAAATTTTTCAAAAAATTTCTCAATCTATTAATTCTAAATCATCATCATCTTTATTGAAAGCTTTGAATTTATTAAATGAATCAAAATAAATCCGTTATCCATGATAATGGATTATATATGTGTGCACAGATGAGAATGATGATGATCTGTATTTTTAGTTTTTTTTTTGACATTAATTTCACAAAAAATTGACTTTTGAATTTCTATGCTTTTCTTTCTCTTTTTCTCAGGTACTGGATCTATTGAATCCATCCACACGATCATTAAATGTACGTTGGTCAAAAGATCGTGGTTTCTATGCTGAAAATCTATTCAAAGTTGAATGTGAAGATTTGGGCGATCTTGAAGGCGTACTTGAAGAAGGTTAGTTTTCGTGTTTCTTTTTTTATATAAAAATCATTTGTCGTTGATAATCCATGATGATGAATCCTTCAATCCTGTAAAGGATTTCGCTATGAATGGCCCCATTTTATCCATCATTATTCAGATCATCATCAATGATGATGATGATTCTTTCATTTATTGTGATTACTCCACGATATGATCATTATTTTTTTCAATTTAAAAAAACATCCTCATTATCATTACCTAATGGATTTAGATTTGTTTTTCACTGAACATCATTTTTAGATAATTTTCAATGAACAAAAATTGAGTTCAATTTGCTCCATCCACATCCATTCACCTATTATTTTGCATAATCACTGGGGTTGAAGACCACAATAGATCACCATATCGGTATATTTGTGGTCATCAATATATGACATTTGATAAAATTTGACGATGAATTTGAAGAAAGCAGATCTATGCAGTCAGCTAGAAAAAAGGGCTGACAAAAATCTAGAAACATGCTGGGCGTCCATAGTCCAAACAACAATAATGATGATGATGATTGTGAATTGTGAATCCAATTGGAATGGCGTATGCACATACACACACAGTGAGATCATCAATTAGTCAAACTAAAAAAACATGTCCTCTGTATCTCTCTCTCTGTATGTGTGTGTGTGTGTTATGAAAGATGTCATTTCCATACACACACTCAATAGAATAATATGAATGGCCACCATACTGAGAATCCAGAAATTGTTCGCTCCTTTTTTTCTGTTCAATTGCAATCCATTTGAATGAATGAATGTGGTTCCCAAATGGTTATGTTGTTGTTTTTTTTATATTTTATTTAAAATTAATGATGTTAAAATTTGATGCCCAGAAAACAATCACTACACTATATTATAGTCTAGTATTTTTCTCTGTGTATGTAATGGTATGTTTTGTTGTTGTTGTTGTTTGAAGGAACTTGTGTAATTCAAACTTTTTGAAATTTGAATTACACAAGTTCTGTGTGTATGTGTGTGTTGTTGACAAGTACAGTGAGCATCCAAACAACAACGAAAAAAAATTGTTGTTTTTGTTGATTTTCGTTAATCTGGCTCGAAATCGTTTTCAAAATTCACTCACACACACACAGTGATTTTCTGAATAAAAGTCGGTTCCAGTTTTTTTGGATGACATTCTTCCATCATTATCCATTTAGCATTCGGACAACATATAACAACAACAACAAGGACTTGATTTTCGGTCATTTAATGAGCATCAATAACTGTGATAGACAGAGAGAGAAAGAAAAAAAGTCCACAATACAAATGATCATGTGTGTGTTTGTGGGTGGATAGTTGGTACTTGGTTGATGAAATTGATTTTGTTTAACAAACAAAATTTACGATTTTTTTCGCTCAAAAGAAAGACACTAACACAATTTCTGATGTGTAATTGTGTGATTTTTTGTCATTTTTTTTGTTGAACGATGAATTTGAATTTTTCTCTGTGTTGACAACAATGTCAAGTGCATATAACGATGAAGGGTGTGTGTGTGTTTGATTGGTTTTGATCCATTGATTTCTAATTATTATTTCTGGTTTTTTTTTATTTAGAACATTCAGTTTCTGGAATGATTTGATGAATCGATTGTTATTCACAAGAAAATTTTTCCAATTTAAAAAATGCCCAAAAAAACATTTGAATTTAGATTTAAAAATTTTTAAATTCAACTTGAAATAAAAAAACAATTTCTCAGTTATGAGCTAGTTTATAGAGATATCGATTCCTGCTTCTCGGCAAATTTTATCAAAATTGTCAACAACAATCTCGACTATCTTACTGCGATATTTTTCCATTAGACCAAAAAAAAACAATATTGTTTTTCGATCATTATAGATGATGACATTTATGAAAATATGTATCGATAATAATAATCGATCAATCAATCAATGATTATTCATCCATTACTAATTTTTGAAATATTGATTGATTGTTTTCGGTTCATATTCAGTACAAGGCTAGTCTGTTTGACTGTTAGCAATGTTTTGATGATGAGAATACACTTCAGAAGGCAGAGAACCAAACAAAGAAGTAATAACCAGGATTTTTTTGATTCATATCAATCGAATCGAATAATTGTCATCATAATCATCATAATAGATATAGTTCATCCATCAATGCTATGAACGAAAATAATCATTTTTCTCTCATTCAATATTTTTGTCTATAAGTTTTTGATCCAACTAAATGAATATGAATAATAATCACAGACACACAAAACACATACACTCATAATCTATTGTGTCTTGGGTCGTGTGTTTGTATTGACAATTTTTCTCTATTGTCAATATAAATCCCAAACTTATGTTTCTGTGATTTCATATTTCATTCCCATCATCAACACACACACACACGCACACACACTTGATATTATTGAATACCGATCCAATTTGCTGCTGCTGCTGGTCGGTTGGTTGGTTGTTGTCGTTTGGTTATTATTATTATTATTATTAGCCATTGTTCATGTGAGGGTTATTATAGATTATTTTTTTTTGCCGACGTCGTCGTCGTCGTTGTCGTTGTCGTCGGTTGTTGATTTTATTTATTGTTGTTGAAATTCAATTCATAATCATAATCATCATAAATATCATAAACGATAATTTTTTGATCCAATTACAACAAAATGTTTTGTTGTTGTTGTTGTTGAGAATTTGATTTAGAATGAAATAATGCAAACAGTAAATAATAAGAGGGAACCTTTCATGAACCACATTCTTCGAGAGATGTACATTGTGTGTTTGTACATATATATTGAAACTATAACTTTAACTGCAAGTTTACTACATTCATAGATAGATTTCAAATCGATAACAATTAGGTATTATTTGAATTTTGAGATTTATAGATCTGAAAAATGTATTTTTTAATCATTCCGGTGGTCTGTGTTGTTTTCAGCTCAATGGAAAAAGGCCGGTATAATCAATTTTTTCGTCGTTGTCGTTGTTATCTTTTTTTTTGGAATATTGAATTCATTCCATTTGTTGAAATAAAATGTAATGACAATCCTTTTGGAACCAGAGAAAAAAAGCTTTTATTTTTCTTTCATTCTTCTATCTTTGAACGGCAATGACAATGGATCGATAACAATGAATGTTTTTAATCGAATTATCAACAATTATCAAACAGTTTTTTTTCGTTCATTCATCTGTGTGTGTGTGTGTGTGTGTTGAGTCTGACCTAAGTTGATGATGATGACCGGTTCTTCTGGCTTTCGGCTTGTCAGTGAATAGACTGACTAGATAAATAGATAGATAGATAGCCACCATCATCGATCAGGCAAGCAAGAATCTTCGACATTCTTTTTTTTGATTCAATTTATCGAATAAATTAAATAGATAGATAGATAAATGATATGGATAGCTGCCACCAACATTGTTCTGTTTTTCATCAATTCCGACAAGTGAGAATCAAACAATAGAAGGAGAAAATATCGAAATGCCGAAATATCGATATCCAAAATACAAAATAACATTCATGTTTGATTGGGTTGATTTGATTTAAAATTAAATTAAGTTTCTCTCTTGTTGTTGTTTCAATTGTCTTTGCTATCTATCCTAGATATCTAGTTTTTTGGGTTATCAAATTTTGTCGATCTTTGTTTTCTATTCTTTGGTTCGTTTCGTTTGTTTGTCAGTTGCCACTAGTAGTGTCTAGTCGTCTGGACTTGACAAAAAAGAGAAGAAGCGCAATTTTTTTTTGTTTTTTTTTGTTTGTTGTTGATCGGAAACTTATTGATTTTCATAATTTTTTTTTCATTTTCTTTTCTGCATATCTCTATCTATTTATAGGTTGTAAAAATCGTCAAGTACGAAGCCACAGTATGAATGAAAATTCAAGCCGTAGCCATTCAGTTATGACAATCAATTTGTTTTCCGAGATTGCCGATCCTGATGATCCACAGGTATAGTCAATCTTTGAAAGAAAGAAAATAAGATTCCGACATGGAAACGAAAGAAAAAAATAATCCTATAAAGGCTCCCAACAAGATAATCTTTAGATTTTTCAAGATTAATGAACAAAACACACTGCAAACGTGATGATGATGATGATGATGATGGAAATTTTAATCATAATTTTTTTTTTGTTTTCAACTATTTCGCACATGTTTTATGATTAATCCATTTTTTCTACTTTTTGCTTTTTGATTCCTGTCTTCGTTCGTTCGTTCATTTCATTTGCTGATTAATTATCAATCCATCAAAGGGATTTATCCGTAAAGAAGGCCGTCTTTGTTTAGTTGATTTAGCGGGCAGTGAAAAAACTAAACGTACGAATAGTAAAGGTGGTACATTTGTCGAGGCAAATAACATAAATCGTTCATTACTTGTGCTTGGTAAGTTTTTCTAAACAAAAACAAAGATGATGAAACGGTAAAACAAAAAAAAAAAAGAAAAATTTTCATATCATTAATTCCCGGCTTTATTTTGCTTTTCGGAATTTTTTTCTTTCATATCACCATGCACCATCATCATCGTTTGTATTTTACCCGGCCTAATAATTTCATTTTGGCGATTGTCGGACACACACACACAATGCCGCGCCTTTTTTGCCAAATTTTTTTTTACTTTATCCATTGCCACCAATGAATGTGTTTTGTTTTGTTTTGCATGAATCAAATCCATCCTTAGTTTCAATGATGATGATGATGATGAGCTTCTGGGCCCAACCAAATGCCCGATTGACTATCAACAAACATCCGACGATTATGTATCGAGGAAAAAACTAATTAATTATGATTATTATTAAATCATTTTTTCCTTTTTTCCTATTTTTTGCTCTTCATCTCTTCATCAATTGATTGTTGTTGTTGTTGATGATGATGCAAATGCCGCATCTTCATCATCATCAAAATATGAAAATCTTGCCGCCAATCTTACATCCTACACTTTTTCATGTAATTTAAATAAATCTTTTCATTATAGGGAATTGTATCGCTTGTTTAGCTGATCCAAAACGTCGTACAGGTCATATACCATATCGTGATAGTACATTGACGAAATTATTGGCCGATAGTCTTTCGGGTAATGGCATGACTTTGATGGTGAGTGTGGTATCTATCTATAAAAAACTAAGTTTAATATGCACACACACACACACACACATCATCTTGATTAATTGCTTCATCGTTCATCAAAAAAAAAACAAAACAAACGATGATGATCATAATAATCATTAATAAGTTTGAAACAATGTTCAATTGATAGATAGATAGATAGAATGATAAATAGATTCATGCGTGGCTAGCCAGCCGCGCCGGTTGGTCGCCTGGCTACAAACATTCTTGTATTTGTTGTGTTTATTTTAGAATATATTTCGTGTGACTGGTGGCCATCATCATTTGAGAAAAATCAATGAAATTTGATTTGATGATGATGATGATGATCACGTTGGCTGCTCCCTTCTTCTTTTTGCTATTGCTAGGTCAGAGGAAAAATTGGAAAATGAAAGAATTTGTCTTGTCTTGTGGCCAAACCAAGAAAAAAAATGCGTGGCACGACATAGCTTGCGTAACAAAAATGATGATTCTTTTTCTTTTTTTTGTTTCAATTTTATTATACTACTTATTATCTAAGAATGGAGAAAAATCTGACTCATTCATACATTCTGCACGAGAAAAACAATCTATTTTCATTTACGATTCGTGTTTGTATATTGTATTTGTGTGTATGTATGTGTGTGTGGGGTATGTGTAAGGTTCGTCTTTTTCATTCATTCAATCAAAAACATACATCATTCATTTGGCTCCAAACAACAACAAATTCTTGAACACACAGAAAAAAATACTTTTCTCTTTTTCCTGTGTCTGAATTATTACAAGTTTCAAATATTTAAAATGATGATTAGTATGAAATTGTAATATGATGGCCGCGCCATATAGTCGGCGATGATTGCCACCATAGTCGTCGACGACGGACATGTGAATGATCAACGAAAACAACAGAACTTTAACTTTTAATTGAATGAATGAATGAATGAATGTTGTTCGTTTTAATTTTCTTATCAATTTTTCTTTCTTTCCTTTCAGTTTGGTTTTTCAACAAGAATAAACCAAACAAACAAACAAAAAAGAAAGAAAGAAAAAAAAACCTTCACATTCATAAATCACATTCTTCTATCATCATCATCATGTGCTATCGGAAACTTGATGATGGAAAAAATGTTGTTGTGAAAAAAAAGGAAATTTTTTTCAATGAATTTCTTCCGATTACATTGATGATTGATTAGTGAGAAATAAATGAAAAATTCATTCAAATATACAATGATGGTGAGAAAAATCATATTCAGAAAATATTCCAATGTGAATGGGTAAATGATAATCAGCCATCGAGGTAAAAATTGGAATTTACCGTTTTCTCAATTTTATTTTTTTTTGTTTGTCAACATTAAAAATCAAACAATTCATTGATGATGATGACAAAATTGCATGTGCGTGTTTTTTTTCTCGGTTCCAATTTGAAAATTGTCATCATCAATTCAACTCTAACCGATGACAATGACAATGACATACACACACGCGGTTTGATCGTGATGATGACGATGACAATTAAAATGAAATAAAAAAAACCAGAAAAATTTATGAAAACCAGAACGTTTTGGTTTTTGTGTGAAAAAAAACCGTTTGTATAACTCATGTGTGTGTGTGTTTCGGTTTCATTGACCCAGGGAAGAATCCTGGCAAGAGAAAAAACACCAGAATGTTATTTTTTCCCTGTTATTTGGATTCTCTCTCGCTTTTTGCCGTTTAATGATTAGAAACCATGTTCGTTTTTTCCGTAGTCGAAATCGAGACATATGGTTTGTTTTTTTTTGTTATTTAATATTTATCATTTTCAACCAAATGATAAACATTTGGTTTTTTTTAAATGTAAATGTTTCTCCTACTCTTATGATTGAATGAATGAATCCATCATTCATTTGCAGTATTCTATTCATTCCCATATTTTCAATTTAATTTTGTTTGTTTGTTTTTATTTCATTAAACCAGATTGCCTGTGTATCATCATTGAAATGTGATTCACAGGAAACAATTAGCACATTACGATATGCATCACGTGCAAAACGTGTACGAATGAATCCAGTGGTTCAAATGGTTTGTTTTGTTGTTGTTTTTAAATATAAATTTTCTTGCCAAAATTGAATCGCATAAACAATTCTAATCATCAATAGGATCCACGTGAATTACTTATATTGAGTTTAAAACGTGAAGTACGTATGTTACGAATGGAAAATCAATATCTACGACAAAATTGTCATCAAATGTGGAGTATTCAACAACCGCTGCAACAATCAATGATTGATTCGTCAGAACAATTTTCGGATAAAAATCAATCTATGGATAACGATGAACAGCAAAATCTTCTGCGAAAATATATGAAAGAAAATGAAGTTTTACGGTAAGTTGGGATTTTTTTCTTTCGATACAAATTTTTTCATCAAAATTTGATTCATTTCTGTCACAATCTCATTCGTGATTCAGTGTGGAAAATGTTCAAATTAATCTACAACGTAATCGCTTAGTACGTGATCATGAACTTGTTTGTCGTGAAAATGAACAGCTATTACGTAAATTGAATTTATTATTATATAAATTGAATTCATTTGAAAAAAATGGTGGTGATGGTGATAGTGTTCCAACGACAACAATGCTGGTTCGACCACAATTGCCACCACCATCATCATCATCATCGATAAAATCAGCATCAACAGCAACGACTAACGCCGCATCGAATTTATACTCATCATCATCATCACCATCGATATTATCGATACTTGCCTATGATGATGCTGATAATAATAATTTGAATGAAAATGATTCGGATATTATAAATGATGATGGTGAAACAATAGCAAATAATCCATTGATGGATCAATATCAACGATCATCATCATCGAAGACGACAGGTAATATGAGACAAATAGTCTCTTCTCGTCCGACAGCAACAATAAATTCTGTTAATGGACAAATTACTACTAAAACATTGAATGATCGGGACAATAACGATGGTAATGATGATGGTGATGGACAATTTCTTGATCTAACCATTCATGGCCGATCGGCCGTTACAGTCATTCATCCAAAATCATCATCAAAACGTCGATAAATAGTATTTATCTATCTGTGTATTTGTATTTGTAATTCTTTTGTTTTTTTTCAAATAAAGTTGTCTTGTTCTGTTCTCTAAAAAAGAATTGTTGTTTTGTCGTCTTAATTATTCCACATTGATCATTATTATTATTCTGATTATTCAACCATTCATTTCGTCATAATTGACAATAATGATCGAATATCAATGAAAATGATGATGAGAATCTTTTTTTTATTTTGATTCGACATTGTTTTTTATGTGGCCACTGGCAAGATTTTTCATATGATTTGCTTCAATGATAATCATAATCATCATCATCAATGAAAAAAAACGGTTCAAATCCGCCCTATTCATGTTCATGTTGTTTATTCATTGACATTTTTTTTCTCCTTCTCCTCCTACTACTTTTCATTGGATAATGATTTCTTAATTCAGGACTTTTAACCACCATTTTGATGTAATTGTCCATTTGTTATAGTGAATTTGTTCTTTATTTAATTTCATCTTAAATGGACATGCACAAATAATAATAATTGTCTGTTATTTCATTCAATGGATCATTTTCATTTATTACAAACAAACTAACAAACAAACAAACCATAAGAGATTATCAATTCAATTTCAATTTTCAATAATGGGTTAAAATTCTATATATACAAAACATTTCCATACATTTGTCATTTATTTATTCATTTTGGATATATGATGATCATTAGTAATGATGAATGAAAAAGGGGACAAATTATATTCATTTTGTTTTTTATGTTTTGGTCATCATAATGATGATAATCTGATGGATAATTGTATGATGATGATGATGATAACAACATACGACAAATGACAAAGAATCATTTTTTTTACAAAAAAAATGATCATAGACCAATGTCTATAATTGAAATGTTTTTGCCAATCCATCAATGGAACAAACAAACAAACAACAAAAAAAAAATCATTTTAGAGACAACGTATTTTTTCACCGCATGGAAAAGAAAAAAATTTAAATTGAATTTCAAGGATTTGTGTCCATCGAATCTTAATGAATGATCATGTTCATCATAATGATGATGATGATAATAACAATAATCGAATCTTGGAGAAAAAAAAGATAAATATTCATTATGCTCAGGCCCTATTGTTGTCGAATCATTACCATTATTTTGTTTTCCTTATCGTTTTTTTATAAATCCAATTCGATTGTTTTTTTCTTGTATTTGTAAGTTTGAATTCTAATTTTTCTGTAATTTATAATCAAAAACAACAGAAAAAAAGGGGAATTTTTTTCCCAGAAAAACAATCGATTCCAATTTCGTAAACTATCGATTGTTTTTTTTTCATCTGGCCCAAATTACTGTTTGCACTGAAAATATAAAAATCTGGAATAAAAAGTGTTAAATGTTTTTTTTTTGTTTGTTGTTGTTGAAGATTATAATCTCACCATCATTATTTTCATCATGATCATAAGAACGATAATGGATTATTATTTATAAATTATGATTATGGATGGTGGTGAACTAGATCCGAATAGAGAATATATCATTATCATCAACATCATCATTATCATTATCAGTGATGATTTTTGAATTTGAAATTTATTTTGTGATACGGTATTTATTCACCATCACCACCATCACTCTCTTACACACAAACAAACAATGCCAACCAGCTGTTTATTTTCATTTTATATGGCTGTTATATAATTGGAAAATCAACTATTTTTGATCACCATCATCAAGATGGAAATAAATCAAACCGATATCAGATTCAATGATGATGGATCCATGAACAACAAACAAACAAATAAACAAACAACGACCAGTATCCAATATATTCAATGGCGTCAATTTTTTCCCCATTCATTCATTCCATTCATCATTGACATTTGGAAAAAAAATTTCATATTTTCTCGAATCTGGCAGCCATCATCATCATGTTTATTACTACTTATTTTCACCATCCACTATCATCATTGAAATCCAAAGAAAAAAAAACAGTATCCTTGAAATATGAAATGAATGACTTCAACAACAACAACAACAAAATATTCTAGCCAAATGTGTATGGAGGGGAAAAAACCGCCGGCTAAACACTGCCACTGTATGTGACTGGTACAAACACCGAAAAATATTTTTTTACAATGAAATTCAACCATCACCTCTCAAATCAACAAACGAAACAATGAATCGAAAATGAAGCCGGCTGTTTATCAACATTATCATCATCATCATCATCATTATTATGGCCATCATCATTATCATTATGTACACCACAATTATAAATGAATGAATGATGGATCCATTCAGGTTAGAATTTTTTTTTCGTTTTTTTTTTGTTTTGTTTACAATGTTGTTGTTTACGGTATATTATAACCTGAATGTGTGTGTTGAATTTTGAATGAAACAAAAAAAAAACCAACAACGAGATAATGGAGAGATAGAGAAAAAAAATGTGACAAGACCGAAATATGAAATGAAATGAAAAAAATTATTCCACTACTAATGATGTGTGTTTATTGCTGCTTCACCTTGAAAGATTGTTGTCGTTTTTTCGAGATTTTTTTTCATTCATCCCAAATGGGGGGCAAGATTATTTTTTGTTATTCTCTATCTTACCACCATCATTCTTTTGACAATCACGATGGTTGTGTGTGTGTGTGTGTCCATCGTCATTGTAGATCAACAAAAATAACGATGATGACAGTTGTTGATGGTGGCGGTGACGATTGCAATCATTTTATTCTCTGTGTGTGATAATTATAATTATGTTGTTGTTCGGTCACGTTGATTACTTGATTTTGTTTTTTTTTCTTCTTCTTCATTTCATTTCACAGAATTACCTTATTGTTTTCAATCCATACGCGCAAAAAAAACCTGACTATATATCTCAACACCACATAGAATCGAAAGAGTACGAGAGATTTGTCTTTATTTTATGGATTCTATCCATCTATAGCAGCGAAAAAAAAACATTGGATCCCCTCACCAACAACAGCAGCAGATGGATAGAATATATCTACACACGCACAGAGGGATTCAAATTTCATCAAGAGTTTAATCTACTGTGTTTTTTTCTGGTTAAACATACAGAGAGGGAGAGGGATCATAGCAAGCAACTTTGTTGTTTTCCTCTCTTTATATTTTCTGGTAATCTAATCTTTGTTGTTGATCTATTAATACATACACACACACACACACAGAAAAACATGTTATTTACAGTTATGACGATGATGATGATGATTTTTTTTGGGTGGTATGAAATACACATACACACCAATGATGATATTAATTAGTATGTGTCGTGTGTGTATAATGGAAACCTGAAACCCGAGTGAAAAAAAATTGCGTCGATATAACAGAAGCAGATGATGATCATGATTTCTTTGGATTTTTATGGCAAAATTTAAAAAAAATCGAATCGCGCATGAGTATTCCATGTTTATTTTGTAGGTTTATTTATCTCCATTGATTGATGATTCGATGATAACAACAGAATATTCTTTTCACTTGACTTTAATTTAATTAATATTTTTTTTTCTTGTAAACTGATACTTTATCAATTACTTTTTCATTCGCTTCATTTTAATCAATTTGATTGAAAAAAATTCTATGGCCATTTCGTTATATTCTGTCTGTGTCATTCGCAAATTTTCACGGATTCAATTTTGTACATTCATTTGATCAAATCGTGTGTATCTCTTTCAATCTACACAAATGAAATTTTCATTTCATTTCATTTCATGGTTTTGACATTTCCTTTCCATTTCACCAGAAACAATCGTGTGGTATCATCATCATCATCATTGAATTGTTGACCGAGGGTTCATATACAGGCAATACACAATCACTTTCTCATTGACCTTTTGAACAATTTAACTCTTTTTTTTATTGTCATTTCTATTGTATGGCTACTGGCACATGCAATGCTGCTTTGTGTTTGATGTGTGTTTTCACAATGATGACTTTTTTTTGTTTTTGGTCCATGTCCCGAAAACAGATCGAAAAAATTATTTCAGGGCCATTAAATGGCCATTTTTACGCTGGTTTTAAGGGTCAAATAAAATCAGTTGATTCGTTTTGTTTTGGTTAGTAGTAGTGTGTTGCTGTTATGTTTGTGTGTTTTCATCCGAATCCACCGAATATAAACCCCGATTCATTCATTCATTTTTGGTCCATAAATTTTTTTTCGGAAGCTCTGGAATCGTTCGTTGCTGCTCACAGGCATACCGATAACAAACGTTCTAATCGTTGCTAATGGACACGAATTTGGTCTTTTCACTTTTACTATTAGTACGGCTGCTACTACTGATTTTAATTCTTTGCGAAAAAAAATTCAGAGATATTCTGGTGACATTTAAATGATGATACTCGATTCCAAAAACATCATCATCATCATCATCGTCGTAGTTTCTGGTATAATCAGATTTTGTTTATTCAATTCAATTCGATTTTTGAAAACGCACTCTTCTAGCAAAGCAAAAAATTTCAATTCCAGATTCTGCAGCAGAAAAAAAACATTTCATTCAATAATGATGCTTGCTGTTGCAGTTTCTGTGTTCTGGCTTTCTTTTTCAATTTTTTTTTTGTCTAATAAAAAACCAAACCAACACACAGACACACACTGTGTGAATGTTTTTTTTCGGTTTGTTTTTGGCCATAAATTTGAAATCAATAAACATTTGTGTGTGTGTGTGCACAAAACATTTCCAAACATCATCCTCATCGATTGACCGAATTGAAATTATTTGTTTGATTTGAGTTCCCCAAAAAGAAAAAAATTCTCAAAAACTCACATTAATTTATAATGAAGAAGAAGCTATGAAAATATAAAGAATTTTTTAAATTCCAGAATATAAAAAGACATTGTCAGCAAAAAAACATATTCCACAGTACAATAAAATTAGAATATTCCATAGAATTCTGTTTATATAAATATATGCGTGTCGGCCACCACCAATCCTGTCTGAATATTGAATTGCATGACAATCACCATCATCATCATCATCGACATAGATATTCAAAAAATTCTATGGAATATGAATGACGCACACCAATACATTGAGAGAGAGAACGAGAGAATTCTGTTATCTTGCGGCAAAAATCTTGTCATAGAAGTATGAAAAAATTCTAAATAATTATTGTTGATAATTTATTTGTCACCCAGAAATAAAACAACAACATAGATTCATTTTTTGATGATAACAATTTCTTTTTCATTCTAACGAACCGAATAATTCATTTTTTCATCAAACGAATAATTAGCTCAATTATAAAAAGAAATACTGCTAGCAGCAGCGCAAGTAACAAGTTTGCTTCAATGATGATGATGATGATTTATTTTGTTTTATTTGATTTTAGAACCATTCTAGAGGGCAAAAAAAAATTCCTAACCCAAAAGGCTAAGCTTTTAGTGTTATCATCATTAATTTATCATTGATGATGATGATGAAGAAGCCATTCACATTGAAATATTAAAAAAAGAGATTTGATGGTGATGGGCGAGAATTGCAATTTTTATTTATAACGCCTTGATCATCATCATCATCATTACATTTTTTTGGTGTGGTGGTATATGTGTCGAATGATATTTTTCATTGATGCCAAATACGCACACACACACAACCAGAACATCATAAGCAGCAGCAGCAGCTTTATTATTATTTTTGCAAAAAAAAACCAGAACCAAGATTTTTTCCATTGTGTAACAGCAAAAAGAATGAAAGAAAGATTGTCATGCTGTTGTTGAACTTTTGTGGCTATATAAAAAAAAACAGCCGACGCTTGCGTAATTCAAAGAATTTTTCTGATTCTGATATTTGAAATTCAGTCATGTAAAACGGACGAATTTTTGTTGTTGTTTATTCTTCGGTATATGTCGTTGTGTGTGTGTGTGACTGAATCGAAACCAAAAAAAGAAAAAAAATCCAATCGAATCGATTGTATAGGATTTCTTTTTCCGTTCATTTTTCGTTTTCTTTATGTTTTGATAACATCATCAAGCAATGGAATTGAATTGTTCCAGTTGCTTTTTTCTCCTTTAAAATTCATTCATGAATGGCGAATGAAAAAATATCACACACACACAATGATATCAAATGGGCAATAACCGAACCGAGACCGATCATCATCATCATCATCAATGGTGCTGCTCATCTTTTTAGTAAAAAATTTTACCCCCATTTAGAATATAATAATAACCCAAACACGCAGTGGTTGTTGTTGTTGTTGTTGTTCATCATATTGCCACATACACCACCAATCGATGAATGCGTCATCATCAAAAAGAAGAAGAAATTCCGATTCTGATTTTTTATTTTATTTTTATTATTATGACTCTTGTATATTACCATTGTTGAAAATAAGTAGAAAAAAAGTATGTTAGTATCAGTGTATGTGTGTACCCGCCTAATTAGCTTGCCATAAACGCCTTTATTTTTTTTCAATAAATACCAAATTGTGTTGTTGTTTGGTGCATTGTGAGTGCTAGAGAGTTCATACACACATTTGTTTAAGCGTTAAAGCAGTAGAAAGAAGAGAAGGCGGTCGTTATTTTGTGAAATGGGTGGGATTAAACACTTTGTTTGGAAAAATAGTGTGTGTGATTCATTCACTTCACAACTGAAGTGAAAAGATGACGTGTGTGTGTGTGTGTGGAATAAAATCTCCGAAAAAAGAGACCGAAAAAGATTCGAATAAACATGAAAAAAAACATTTTTTTATCGATCCATTCTCGTCGTTTGTGTCGGAAAAACTTTTTTTTTCTTGTTCCACACAATACTACACTAACGGGAACATAACTTATTAATAAATTCATGTGAAATGGATGAGATGCTGAGATGATTTTATTTCCTCTCTCTCTCAAACTCACTCTATTCGGGTCACTTGAGAATTATTTCAAGTGAAACAATACTAAAATTACCAATAAGGATGGTCAACTTGATTTCGGTCATCATCTAAAAAGGGAGTGTGTGTATGTATGCTATATATAACAAAACCAAATGTAAACGGATGTAACCCGATTTTCCTTTTCTTGTGAGCCCAAAAATAGTCGAGATTTATGTTTTTTTTTTTTGGCCGCGGTTGTTCCAAAACACTCAAAAACATAGCGCGCATTTGAAAAGGTTCTAACACTACTGTCAATGGGGAAGGAAGTGTGGGGACTGGAAATTTTGGTGTGACACTAAATTATACGTCGACGTGTGTTTGTGGACCCTATTTATTTTTTGGTGTTATGAAAAAAAGCAGTGGTGGTTAATGCTGATGCTGATGCTGGTGGTGGTGGTGGTGGTAGTAACAGATAATGCTGGTGGTGGTGGTGTTTTGCCAAATCACACTCCTAGCACTTTTGGTGAGAGAATAAAATGTGTGTGTGTGTATGTGTGTTGTTTCACGCTTTTTTTCAGTGATTCACACACACAAAAATTCACAATATTAGAGTGAACGCTCTCCCTCCACATATAATTCCATTTTATTTTATTACATTTTTCACTCAATCGCACATACATACAATCATTTTTTACATTCTGTTTCTTTCTCTCTTTATCTCTCTCTCTCTCTCTTGGCGCTTTTTCTAAACAAACACGCATATAACATTTGCAAAAAAAAGTGGGAAGTCTCTAGCACATCTTAAACTAGCAGACAGCTATAGCCACACAAATGGTGTTGGTTGGTTCACGCTTTTATCATTATTGCGAATGAGAGCACAAACAAACAGAATGAGGATGATGATTAAGTGAGTGAAAGAAAGAGAGAGAGAGAAAGAGAGAGAGAGAGAGAGAAATATACAAACAAGCCGTGTAAAAGTAAGTGATTCCATTTCCCACACATAGACACTCAACACATCTTTTCACATTCTGACTGATTCAAAAAAATTGAAAATTCATTTTTCGAAAAAAAATAAACTCGATTTCCACACATCAAATATTCTCGATTCGATTGAATCAATTTGAAGTGGCAGTAGAAGCCAATTCTTGTTGTCCGTCTATTCTGTCATATATACGTGTTTGTGTGTGTGTGTGTCGATATCGTCCATCATTCACTATCATATCATCGATATCATCTCACACTTTGCAAATTCTTGTCCAGTTATCGTCGTTTTTATATATTTGCTGCTGCTGCTGCCATTGTCCATCATTGTTACACACACACATTTTATGAAACGAGAGAATAAGTGAGAGATAGATAGAGATAGAGTGAATTTTAGCGCGGTAAATGTTACATGGATGGCGGTAACGGCTACGATTACAACAACAACAACTAGAGAATGATGGTGTGATGATCATGGCAGCAGCCTTTTTTTCAACAAAAAAAATGGTGTGATATGTGTGTGAGAGCAAAGATTCACATAAAATGAAGAAAGAGAGAGAGAGAGACTCTATCTATCTATCTATCAATGTATATGTGTAATAACAACAACAACAAAAAAATAAAATAAAGTGAAGCCCCACACATACATGCACAGAAAAAAAGTATGAAGTAAAATTTTCTAAAGTGAAGATATCGACACAGAAGCTGCGATTTTTTTCACACACACACACACAGACACAAACACACCAATTCAACACATATACACGGCAAAGCAAGAAAGCAAGCAAATTGATGAACAACAACAACACAACACATTTTGTGTGTGTGATAGATAATTTTTACAAGAACACCACACCATTATACTCATCACTATCACACACACACACACAGGATACACAAACATTTGTTCATTTGCACACACGCAGATCACATCATCATCATTTGAGTGAATTCTCAAAACTCAGCAACAACAAAATCCTGAAAATCTTTTTGAATTTTGAAATTGAATTCTTGATTTTGATTGTTTGAAAAATTTGTGTGATTCTTCAATCGAATTTTATTTCTACCTTATTTGCATGTTTTTTTGTGTAAATTTTTCTCTGGTCAAAAATTATAGTGCGTGTTGTGTTTTTGTTATTTTTTCATAGAATAATCATCATCATTGATTTAAATTTTCATTGATTTAATCTCTGATCGTCATCACCATAATCATCAAGAAATTAAAAATTTTAATAAAATCCACTCATGAAATATCTTTTAGATGTAGAACCTCATCACGCAAACGAATCGTTGGATGAGATGGCCTATCCATTGCAGCCATTTCTTTTACGTGCTGCTGATCTTAATTATAGATTAGCAGCTGCAGCAGCTAATCAACCATCACAATCAGCATATCTTTCTGCATTAGCTGCATTTGGTGGTGGTGGTCCAATGGCTGGATCAGCCAATTTTTTCGGTAAAATGACTGGTACACCATCATCGGCTACACCACAATCATCTATTACAACCGGAACCGGTGGTGGTGGTGATCCAACAGCAATTATCAGTAATAATGGCCCACCACCATCAACCAATGGAACTCATTCACCATTTTTGACTGCTGAAGATTTACTTGTATCACATCAGATGGCTGCTGCTGCAGCAGCAGCGGCCGCAGCAGCCGCCGCTGCAAATGCTTCCGGTACAACATCAATAACAACAACAACATCATCATCATCATCAACAACAACGACAGCGAGAACAACACCACCAACGAGCGCGACTATACCAAGACCACCACCAACACTACCGCCATTTGAACCAGAAGATGACGGCGTTGAAGATGATCCAAAAGTAACGTTGGAATCGAAAGATTTATGGGAAAAATTTCATTCGTTAGGCACCGAAATGGTTATCACTAAATCCGGACGAAGGTAAGTTTTGACGAATTTAATTTTTCTACAAATACAGAACACCAGCACACACACACAAAACACTTTGAATAGTAGTAATAAATGACATTAAGACTTTTGCCTGAAAGATTATAATCAATAGATGATTGTTTTAAGAAAAAATGAAAATTTTTTCCCTTAACTATTGTTTCTCTGTTGGACGTCAATTCGAGTCTTCGGTATTTAACTCTTTTTTGACGACAATTTTTCTTGTTTTCATTCACATTGATTCATTCATTGACACGAACGAATAGTTGTCGACCACACAAAGACCCGTCGGTCAATCAGTCGGTCTTCTTTAGTCACGGAACAAATTCTTTCCTCTTGTTTGCAACCAAAAAAAAAAGAAACAGATTGAAATTGATCGTCTACTCATGTCTAGACTATATATTTCTAAAAATTCCACCATTGTGTATTATGATGTAAGTCATATATCCGTCGTTGTCGATGCCGACAAATGATCAAATCTCTAATAGTTTTGTGTTTTGTTTTGTCCTTTTTTGATAATTTTTTTCGGTCACACTATAGCGATTGATTGATTGATTAATGCGCCGGCGTAGATTGATTGTTCCAACAAAAAAAACCACACCTTTTTTGTGTGAATGGAATTTCATTTTTTTGCATCTTTATAAAAAAAAATATTCACAATTTGATAATGGGCCGTTGACATTGACCATTATCATCATCAGCAACAAACGATTTTGTTGATGATGATTTGATTGGACACATTCAATGAACCTATGTAAAGAAAGTGAAGAAATGAAAGAAATTCTTTGGAAAAAAAACTCAATGAAATCCAAATGACATGAGCTTAACACTCATCATTGATGATGGTAATCCAAGTTGATTGGTCATTTCTTGTTTATAACAACACCACCACCACTTATAAGGGTGTTTTGTTTGTTTTATGTAAATTTTTTTTCAAGTCAAAAAAACAAAGACGAAACATTTTTGTTGTTGTTGTTGCTTCTTAAAATAACAACAACAACAATGTGTCGTTTTTTTATTACCTGGTTTTTATTACATTTTTCTTCTTTTATTTTGTTTGTTATGCAGGCATTTTTTTGTCACAAAATTTCACCTTTTCACACACCTTGCTATCTGCCTGATTGTTTGTCTCGTAATAATTACACTCATGTGTGTGTGTGTGTGTGTGTGTATCGATGATAAATGTCAATGATTCACATTTTAATGTTACTTTTTTCTTCTTTACATCCTTTTCTCAAATCCTGTCGGTTATTATCACTTGTGTGTTGTGTGTTTCACACATGATATTACCTTGAAATTTTGTTTGTTTTTTATTGATGAGTGAGAGAGAGAGAGAGAGATGGGTGAAAAAAATTAAACAAAAACTACACACAGTAGCTTTCTATCAAAATGAATGAAAAAAACTTTTTTCTGTTGTTGCTTAGGTTGAATGATTTTTAATGTCGGTTGTCATCATCATGATCATGATATTCACCAGCGTTTGTTTATAATCAGTCGGAAACGACTACTTTACTTTACTGCACTTTGATCATGATAATGATAACGAGACATTTGGACACAAGCTCGTTGGTTTGTCCATTTTTTCCTCATGATGATGGTGATGAATTTTTTTTTGTATTCAAATCTATTAATCTGCCCATGTGTATTTGTGTGTGTCGTAAAAGGCCGGTTTGTTTTCCATATGGGTATATCACGTTTGTTTTTTTGTTGATCCATCATCATTGGTGAAACAAACAGCCCAAGATAACAACAACAGCAACAATTGAATTGGAAACCAATTTTCGTTTTCGTGGATCCATTACCAAACGCACAAATACAATGAAACTTTCGAGGTTTCAATGTAAAACTCTTCTTCTTTTTTTGTTCATTCAAAAACATATTAATTGCCTGATTGATCATTGGCATTTCAGCCATTTTTTTTCTTTCATTGGTAAGCGGCAATATCCACTATAATGTGTGTGTGTTTGTGTATGGCCCATTTAAGAGATGATAATATCGATTAACCTGAAACCATTCCCATTTTTTTTTCTCTTTTGGTTCAATTGATCAAATTAAATTAATCTAGTCTTTGTCTGGTCCTGGTGTTTGTATGTTTGTCGGCAATGACAATGTGATCGTCGGTGTCGATTTCTATGTCGTCGTCGTAGTCGTCGTCAATGATGATCCAGAAATTTTTTTTGTTTTGTTTTGTTTTGACCCTTGTCTGTAGTTTTTTTTCGATTGTCACCATTTCTGCTGCTGCAACATATGTGTGACATGAGGTTTTTTCGACACTTTAAAATTTGTTTTCTCTCGATATACATGGATGGATGCATTTCTTAACACCCGAATAAAAATTTTTTTTCTCTCTCTCACTGTCCCATGTAGACCAAATTGTCATCATCATTATGAGGATGATGATGATATTCATTCAGGGTGTCATCGAATTTATTTTGTTGTTTGTTGTATTGAATAAATGAAATGAAAAAAAATTCATTCAAGTGAGAATCCATTTTCTGTTTGTTTGATCGAGACACAAAATCCATTAGTATTTGACAACAACAGCACTAGTAGTAGTAGTAGTTCAATTTATTATTTTGGTGATTATCTTCTCTTGCTGATCGATTGATTAAATATTCGACCAGGTAGGTGTTATCCAAACTGAGAAAGAAAGAAAATTTTCAATTTTTGAATACAAAAAAAAACCAAGTGTCGATGATGAGATGCAAACATGCACATCTTCATCATTTGTATTTCCAAAAAAAACAATGAGAATTAATATGCAAATCTACACACACACACAGAGAAAAGATAATTAATTCCACGTTTTCTGCGTGTGTGTGTATGCAAACATTTGTTTCATTCAATGTTTAAACATACGTTTTTCTTCTTTGTCTCTATGCAAACAAGACAAATTAAATTTGAAAATCTACAAATTGAATATATCAACAAAGTAAACAACAACAACAACAACAAAAAAAAACACGTACAGAAACATTAATGGTGTATGAATAGATAGTTTGTGGTGTGTGTGTTTTTATATGAAAATTGTGTACGGAATTTAATTCCATTCGAATGAATCATCAAACAAACAACAACGTGATGAATAAAAAAAAATTTTTTTTTGTTTTCTCTAATCCCAAATCGAAGATTAAGCTTTTTGGATGTTTTCATCATCATTCTATTTTCGTTGTTGGTGTCATACACACAAAAAAAAACAAACTTTGAATTGAAGCAGAAAAAAAAGTTATCTAATCTAATTTGTCTCTGCCGCACTCACTGTGTGTGTTAATTTGTTTACATTCACATTTGTTTATATGATTGGCTTTTGTGTTTGTTCGTTGTTCTGTTTTGTTCTGCGACTCAATTGTGGGTAGATTATTCTTGTTTTAGAAAATTCTTGGTTTGTTTGAAAGAATTCTGGATTCTAGAATTGTGTTTTTTTGTCACATTTTTTTTTGTTTACTTTGTTTTTATTGACCATCTCGCTTATTTTTTCGTGGTGGTCACTACGTTTTGCATAAATTTTTTTAGGTTTTTTTCCTTTGAATCATCAAATAAAATAAAAATTGATTTTTTTTGTGTGTGTGAAAATCAATAAATTCAACAAAACAACGACAACAACAATATTCTTACCACCGAAAAAAAATTATCGACTTCACTAGAAGTATGGCGCCAATTGGCGGCCATCAACAAAAACAAAAACAGTATGAATTTGAAGCCGCATCAATTATTTGTTTGTCAGTATCAATGTCAGTGTAGCCATATTCAAGAGAAACAAATGTTGATGATCATTGATTTTCAAATGAAAAACGACAACAACAACAAAATTTGTTGGTCAGAAATTGTTTGTGAAAAAGAGGCAAATATCGTTATCGTCTATGGCCACACACAATCACAATCCATCCGTAACCACCACCACCACCACCAGAATTTATGATTTTTATTTTCGTTTGTTTTGATTCCAACTAAAAACAAAAACAAACAAAATGCGTGAGTGGAGTCCGCAAAATTTTTGTTTTTATTCGCTTTTTTTGGTTTTCAACATCATCAATTTCACTCTTTTTACCTGGTAGCATGTTGGTGGTAACTAAGCAGATGATGATGATTACCTTGTTAGCGCAAAGCTGGCAAAATCTAGCCAAAAACAAACAATGAGAATGATGATTGAAACAAAAAAAAACCATTTTGTGTCTGTCTGTTTACCTTGTGTTGATACATACATAGGGGCCTTTTTCACATTTTGTTTTTCGTTCGTTGATTCTATCGTTGGTCGTGTGTGTTTGAATTGATAGATAATTGGTAGCCTGTTGTTGTGAATGGTTTGTTGTATTACCACCATTCATTGTGTACACTATTTGTACCATGTGTAACCATTATTTTTCACCAAACTAGAATGGTTCATTCAAAATTTAAATTTAAACTCAAGTCGTCAAGTTATGAATCGATCAAAGGTAGTAAAAACTTGCATTTCATTCAAATATACGATGTAATGATGATGATGATGATGATTATATAGCCATGATATACATATTCATACCGGGCAGGTATATATAACAATAATTATTTCTCATCCTTTTTTTGAAAAAGTCAGAATGAATTGTTCGTTTTTCCCTAGTCAATGTTGTTGTTGTTGTTGGTTGTCTGGACCACGTCACAAACAATCAAACGATTGAACGACAAGTCACAACGGGTGGTGAGCCAGAATCAAATGATACAGTCGCGTCTAGTCATTGATATTATTGGGTTGTTGTCTGGTTTGGTTTCTCATTTGCTTGATTTTTATTTTGACATGGCCCTTGTGTTTACCTCTTGGACCTCATTGTAATATTTTGGTGGTTATTTGTCTGTCTGTGTGTTTGTGTGTGTGTGTGTGTGTCGATCACAGTCATTGTCGATTGTTTATTTGTTTTTGTTTTTATGTTTATTGTCGGCCTGTTTTTTTTTTTTTTTTTTGGTTTTGTTTTGTTGTTGTTGTTTTCAAGATATCGATTCTTCATTTTTAGTGTTTAGAATCGTTTGACTGATTGGTCAAATGGTCAATGATCAAAATAGAGGGTGGACAGCAAAAACCCATTTTTTTCGTTGTAAATACAAATCAATTAACGTTTGTTCTTGCCATATTTCCTAAATTTGATTGTCAATTTTTTTTTGGTTTGTTAGTACCAGAGACCAGACGATAGACAATAGTTTAACTGTGGCCAGTGTTGGATGATGATGATGTCATCAATATTTTTTCAATGGTGACTGTTGTTGTCTGGTTTCAATCATTTAACTTTTTGTTTTGTTTCTGGTAGATAAATTTCAGTTAATTGAATTAATATTTCTGGATAATAAAAAAAAATTTTTACGTGACAATCCATTCAATTCAATGGCTTCGTCATTGGCTGCTTTGCTTTCAAAACGGTTCCATCGCACCTGGAATAATTATCTCGTATGACACACACACACACACATTGATGTCAAATATCAAACACACCTGGTCTGGTTAACTAGTTAACAAAAATTGAGAAAGATGGTAATCATCATTATTTGGAAAAAAATTTGTTAAAATTGATTGAAATCATGTGTGTGTGATATGGCGCCAACGATATTTTTTTTGGGCGTCGTCGTCATTATTAAAAAATGGTCGACTGATCATCATCATTATCAATGTCGGCGGCATACAGAGAACTATGAGTATTTTTTTTGAATTTGAATTTAAATTGTCCACGAAATGCTACTATTACTACTCTATTGATTTTGGTTATGATTGATTCAAATTGTGTGTGTGTGATGCTCATCATATTTACACCAAGAAATATATACTGTTAATTTGTTGAAAACACACACACACAACAAAATAGATAGAGAAATAAAAATAATTTGTCCATTTTAGCTTCGAGTGTCTTAGATGATGATGATCAAACTGTGGTCATCATCACTATCTAATTTAAATTCAAATAATCAGCGATATAAAAAAAATAGTGAAGAGGCGTATTGATGACCTAACTTGTTTTTTTTTGTGCCTGTTTGGTTGGTTGATTGGTTGAATCAGTTTGTTTGTTGTTCTGGTTGACCCTAAACGATTTTTTTATGTCTGTGATAATGATAATGATGATGATGACCACTGGGGATATAAGAAGATTAGGCCATTATCATGATGATCAACATTTCGTATAATCAAAACTGACACAAACAAACAAAAGTGCTAAAGGCAATGAATTTTTGTCGTTAATTGTAACTTGTTCTAAGAGAAAAATTTGGAATTGGAAAGAATCTAGAATTTCTGGATGATGATGATTTCTGGTGAAACATTGAATTGTAAATCAAATTTTCCATGATTATCGATCGATAATGTCTATTTCATTCGTGATGATAGTGATCAATAGATTTTGATTCAAAATTTAGCTCTTTTTTCTGGTCATTATTACCACTGGTTAACTGGTGAAACTTTTTTTTCTGATTATATGTTATCGTTCGTTCATCGTTATCATTTATTCAACCAGGTAAAAAAAAACAAACAAATCAACATCATAATAATCATTGGAAAAAAATTGTTAAGGCGTGTGTTTTTCAGTTGTTGTTGTTAACACTCTCTACTCATGATGGATAACAACAACAACAACAAATTATCTATATCTGACCCTTCTTCTTCTGAATTGATGATTATTATTATTGATTGTTAGTGTTGCTGTTGTTTTTTCCTGCAATTATCATTTCAACAGTAACGATTCATCAAAAACAAAACACACAAGCACAGGCTGAATCATTATTCGTTGAATTGAAAGGCGTCAATTTTCAATCATCAACGATTGACACAATCACAATATCACGACAAGCATCACGATTTTGCAAGTTTTGCCTATTTATTTATCAAATTGAGAATTTGACCTTTTACTTCTTTCTGTCTCTCGTGAAATTTATCATCTCTTGTTAGATAAATAGATATAGAGAGTGCTAATGTGTCATCATGACAATTACCACCAACCAAACACCAGCAAATCATAATTTTTTTTTCTATCTGTTTCTGCTGCTGCTGTTTTAGTTTATCATCATCAGGAATCACATTAATTCAATGTCTTGAATTAATCTAGATAGTAGTTACACTGAAAAAAAACAAAAGAACAATAACCGTTGGTCAGTGTAGACAGTCTGAAAACAAACAAACCTAAAAATATTTGACTATTTGAGACACTATCATTTTTCTATGATTTTCTGTGTATAATCCATCAATGAAAAACTATGCTCTAAAGGTCAAATGACTAAAGGCAATATATGAGGAAAAATTACCTAGATTTTCATCATTTACTTGACACACACACACACCGGTCAAAGGTTATGCACACACACACACGCACGTTTATTTTATCACCATTTTATTCTATCTATCTCAATGATGATGATGATGATAGTTGTTGTTGTTGTTGTCTGTTTGTCTATTTGTTTATCTTGATTATATCTCTACTTCTGTTGTCGATGATGATGATGATGATGATGATTGTTGACTTGTTGATTTCACTTATAATCATCATCATATGAGAATCACGGCGACTACGATAACAACGAAATTGAATGATGTCAACCAGACTATTTTAACACACACACAGAGGTATAGAATTAGCATATATTTTTTTCGGATGAGGGGGTATCTTGCTGTGAAATCATTTTTTTCTCCAAAAAAAATCCATTGTCTTTAAATGGTGTAGTGGTGATGATGATGATGATGATGGCCTTGTTTGCAACGTCGTAATCGACAAATAAACAAACAAAACACAAAACAGCAGTGAGAAAAAAACGTGCAAATTAAAATAATTACATTGAAACAAAAACAAAAAAAAAAGAAACAAGACAGACACACAATTTACGAACGAATACGACGACGACGACAACATTGATGATGATGGCAACGACGATAAAAACAGCCAATTCAGTAATAAGAGGTGGTGATGATGATGATGATGGTAGTTAATAATTAGAATTCGTCTTTTTTTTTCTTGGTGTTTGTTTGTTTATTTTATTCTTATTTTGTTCCTGTTCTCACCTGGCCATGATGATGATGGAACATGGAATAATGATTATGATGGTGATGATGATTACCTGGGTTTGGTTGCACACACATTTCTTTTCCCTTAATCATCATCAATTGTGTGTTACACACAAACACAAGCACAAATGAAAATCAATGTGGAAAATTCAAAAATTGCCAACAAACAACAACACCAAAAAAAGCTTCTGTGTTTTAAATGTATCTGTTTTTCGATGAATTTGACAGTGAAAAAAAAAATACAAAACTGACCAATGTTGCTTACCTGTGTTGTGCATATGTGTGTGTGTGTGTGTGTGTGTGTGAATTAGAGATTAGAAATATCACATACACACACACAAATCAATCAAGAAATATGCAAATCAACAACAACTAACAACACGAGTCAGACATTTAGTCGCCAATTTGAGTGAATGAATTGAAGAAGAAAGAAAAAAAATTGGAAAAAAACTTCTAATCTAATCACACACAACTTGAATCATGAACGATTTTGATTTTGATTTTTACTGACTAATATTGATTGTGTGTGTGTGTCAGTGAGTGAGAGAGAGAAACTATCATCACCTTTTTTTTCATCATCATGATGATCATTCCTCATTATCATATATGATGATGATGAAATTGAATAAAAAGCTTATGTCAATGATCATCATTTTCATTTTATCAATTGACCATTTGTGGTGTGTGATCGATGACTTTTTTTTCTTCTTCAATTTTACAGGTAGTTTGTGTGTGTGTGTTGACAGGCCAAATAGTAGAATGACCACACGATCTTTTTTTTTCGTTCGACGAAATTTTCGACGAAGCAAACACCATCAGAGTTAGATCAGACACACACACACACAAATAGATAGTCTGTATCAAGATATAATCAAGAAAACAAAAAAAAACAGGTCATAAATTATCTACTAGTAATCTATGTGCTTGTCTCGAGAGAGATAGAAACGATGATGATCAAGAGTGGGGGTGAAAGGTAATAGGTTAGGTGAGTGCGTCCTAATTCAACGAGCGAATCGAATTTTTCTTTTTTTCTTTTTTTTGAAATTTGCATTTTTTCTGTCTACACAGTAGACACAAACACCAAAAGAAAAAGATTAGCTTTTTTATCGAATTGAAAAATTCGTTACTGTTTTTTTTTTAATTTCTTGAGCAACAATGGAACGATTCTATTTTTTGTTTTGTTTGTTTGGGTAATCAAATAATGTGCATCACACACTCATCATCATCAATTCTTAATGATCATTGATATTTTACATTCCTAATTTGCATCGCATCGTCGTCGTGTGTCATAGAATGTGTACATTCTGATTATTCTGGCATTTACAATGAGCGCTACATTCATTAAATGATGATGATGATGATCCAGAAATATTTGAATTTGTTTGAAAATGACAAAAAAAACGTGAAAAATTCTGCCCAGAAGCCAGACAAATGACAATGTCAACGACGTTGAATGAATGATGATGATAACGAGCAAATGAATGAAAAAAAATCTGACAATTTTTCTATTTTTTTCTGTTCAAAATGTTTGTAATGTTTTTATGACTTGCTAACAATCCAATTTGTGCATATGACATAATGTTCAGTGTGTCTTTGTGTATGGAGAGAGAGAATATTCTGTTTTTTCCAGTTCACCAACACAATGTTGTCATCAAATGTTTGGATGATTTTTTTTTTGGCTTTTGTGTGATGATGTTCAAACACACTGAGAGACAGAGACAAAAGAACTGAATGACTGACTGAACATTTTTAGAAACGAAAAAAAAGTCAAACCGCGTGTGCAATAACAACAACAACCAGCAACGATGTTCACGTGTTCAAAACATTTTTTTTTTGTTGTGAAAATGATCACCATGCACACACACACACACCCTTTTCGATTCAAATTCCAATCCTCCCCCTCTCAAATACCAGAATTCATGGTGGTGGTGGTGGTGGTGGAAGAAAAGCACTCAAAGAATACACACACACACACGTTCAAAACAACAACAAAACAAGCATTTTGATGTGAGTGCTTCATAAGAAAAAAAAACACGTGCCGTGTTGTTATATGATGTATCCATCACACTCATTTGATTCAACCAACCAAACGATCCACAATACACACACAATGCTATCTGATGATGATCTTGATGATTCCAATCATCAATTTTATTGCAAGATTTTTTTTCGTTTTATTGTCGTCTACATTTACAATGACATCGTTGTGTATTTTATATTCAAAAACATTCGTGATATCGTGATGTCATCATCATCAATGTCGCGATGACAAACAAGGGTCACGTGTCAGTTTTTTTTTGTTGTTGTTATCGACAATGAATGAATGAATGAAAATGATTCCTTTTTTCTGTGTTATTCGAAACACATACACACACACACAAACATCATGCATACTTGATTCTTGAATTGTTTCAATTCTTGTTTTGGTGATGGGTGATGACCATTAGTCAATTCAGAATCTTTTTGTTTCCAATTTATCTTTTCTTTTTTTAGTGTCTGTGTGTGTGCGTGTGTGTTCTATGACCTTTGACGTTTAATTTAGCATTACAATTACCAAAATATAACAACAACAACAACCAATGACAATGACAATGACAATTTACTCTGCCATCAATATCACCGATTTATTGTGTCGATAAAAGAAAGAATGAATGACAAACAAAAACATCACGCACGCAAGTTGAAAATTGAATCGGTTCTGAAATGGAATCTTTCTGGTTTTTTTGTTGTTGTTGATGATAATAAAATATCTTTGTGTGATGAGCCACTGATTTATCATGGATAAATAAAAAAGAATCAAATTCAAAAACGTGTGTGTCCATGTGATCTATTTATTACTAGGAATAACTGATAAACTTTGAAAAAAAAAATTCAATTTAATTCGTTTCGCGATCGATTCTCGTTGTTGATACTGGTGGTGAGAAAGAAATTCATCGTTTGACCAACGGTCAGTGAATGAATGACGAATTTTATTTATTGAACCACCAGAACGACAACAGCATTGCAGAAAATCGATGGGGAAACAATTGAAAAAAAATTTTTTTCTATCCCCGAATTGTGCGTTCACACGATAATGAAAATTTTGTCCATTGAACATTCGAAATACGCATGATTATGTCATTTATTGATTTACTCATTCTTTGTTTGTTTGTTTGTTTTCCTTCAAAACATCCATGATTATACCACTTATTTTGTTTTTTTTTGTCGAAATACAAATCCAAAAATCAAATTCGATGTTTTTTCGTACATTACAATTACCGATTGATAATGGATATGTATTGTATTTGTTTTTCCTTTTTTTTTATTTGTCTTGATTCTCTATCTGGAAATTGATGGATAATAATCAAAAAAATGGACGAAAATGGTTGACATTGTGTAACTGGCATGTCACTTTTAATGATAGATCTCTCCCTGGGGGGTATGGTCGATAGTTGGACTTTTTTCTGTGTAACACATAGCAATTACCGATGACATTTTTTTCGTTATTTTTTTTCCATGATGTTGTTGATAACATCGAAATAACAGTATCAACAACAACAAGCACACTACTCTATATCATTAATGATCAATTATTGTTTACACTAATTGCATTTGCAATTCTATCCATCCGGTTTCATATATCCGGATGGTACATTATTTATTTAGTATTTGGTATTTGTTGAAACGTTTCTTGTTGCTGCTGAAAAGAAATTTACCTGGTTAGAAAATATGCATTGCATTTCGTTCATAAGTAAACGAAAAATTGCCTACTCAATTTTTTATCCAACAAAGTTCTAGTGTTGAGAGAGAGGGGGTTGAAAATATTTAAGAGTTTTAGCACCTAGTTTTACACTGTTAAAACATGAAATAAAATGAAATGAAATGAATGAATAAAAACAAACAAACAAACCATGATGATGATGATGATTATATGATTATGATCATGTCGTCGCCATCAAGACATTGGACTACTATTTTTTTCAACTAACTAGATTTTTGTGAACTGAAAAAAAGCCTGAATATCATCATCACGAGCTTCTTTTTCATCATCATCATTTTTGGTTTCCTTATCTATCTCTCTTTCTCATTCATTCATTCATGATGATGATCGTGATATGGTCATATCATACTCCGTTGACCACGATGGATGATGATGGCCGCATCATCATCACACATGCCGAGAAGAAGACGAAGAATAGGCTAGGCAGACATTTACTACATTTTGAAAAGCAAGAGAGAAATAAACAAAACAAAACAAAAAAAAATTCAAGCCTCAAATTGAATTGACTGTATGTGTCTGCCAAGGTTTATTTTTTCGTTTATTTCGTATTTTGGCATTTTTTTTCTTTCATGGTCTGGCCTGGCGTCATAAATGGCGCCAGTCGTCTAGCTCATCATCATCATTGGTTCATGATCACAACAACAAGGTTAGGTTCATTTTCCATTCTTAGGTTTTGTTTGTTTTATTTAACTAACGAACGAAAAATAGCCAGCAATCAACGAAAAGAAAAAAAATCTTCTAGTCTGTTGAATGGTGGTTGCTGTTTAACTACCTGTCGACTATTTCGAAAGAGAGAGAGAGAGAAATGTTTTTTTTTCATTTTCAAGAACGTTGTCGTCGTCATCATCATCGTCTTGGTCGTGTGTGATTCAAATCTTGTTTGTTTGTTGTTTATTTTATCATCATCATCATCAGCTCATTATTAGCTTCTCATTCACACTATTTTTGTTTCCTCTTCATAAGTTCATAATTCATTCAATTCGTTTACAATGGTGGTGGTGGTGGTGAAATTGGCAATGAAATTTATTTGCTTTACATTCATTCATTCATAAAACAAAACAAAAAAAAATTTTTTTTTTCACCGGAATTTCTCATTCGTTTATGTTTGAATAATCGTGAAAATAGTGTGTGTATAAATCAGATATTTTTTTTCGGTTGGTAAGAAAATTCCTTATGTAGCGAATATTATGATGAGCACAACAGCAACACAATTATCGTAGTTATCATCATTATTGAAATATGTATAGCAAACACACACACACACAGACACAGACACACACATCACTTTGTTATATAATAACAAAATTCCAACATATAACGAAAATTTCTATTTTAGTTCATCATCATCATCATCATCATATGAGCTAAAAGCCTAAAGGCAAAAATTTCCAAACAAACAAACAAAAATGTATATTAATATGAACCACAGATGATTGCAAACAGAGTATGAAAGAAAAATTAATGCAAAAATTTGTTAACCATCATCATCATCATCATCATCTATTGGTGGTAATGGTGTAAATAACTTTGTTTTTTTTCCAATGAAAAAAAAACAAATGAAGAAATAAGAAAAATGATTATGTTCTGTGTGTGTTTCTCGTTTGGGTTAGAGGTTGTTTCTCACAATAGTTATAATTTTTGGCCATAGTGTTGATTATGATTAGTTTTTTTTCTGTTCTGTTCTGTTTAATGATTAGTAAAACATGATGCAATTTGCATACATTTGCATCTAGGCTAGTTTTATTTTTTTTCACCTGAAAAAAATAATCACGACACATTGTGGACCACCCACCACATATGGTATGGTGTGGTTCCTGGCCACACATTCCACACTGTCTTTATCATCATCATCATCAAAAAGAGCGAGTTCAGGTCATGTCCAGGACATTTTGATTTGTGAATATTGATTTGATATGACATTTTTTCGACCAAAATCAATCAAATCAAAATGTTTTTGACAAATAAATAAAAATTCCGATTCATAGTTCCGTTTCATTTTCAAATCGATATGAATGAAGTAAACATGGGTGGCCACTATTCTACTTATCGAAGATCATTTTACGTTGACCAAAACTTTCAGCAAAACTAAATATCGTAGTATCGTATCGGAAATCATAATTGTACAAAGTTAACTTTGTCGGCATCCATTATCATCATCATCGACCATTTATCAATCGATGAACAACAACGAATAAAAAAATGCAGAATTTATCAAAAAAAACCAAAAAAAAAAATTAATTGATAGATCGAAGCCGATGTGTGTGTGTGTGTGTGTGCGGCTGACATCATAATCATCATCAAATATATATAGACATTGTTGATGAACAAGGAGATGATGATGATGATGATTTTCAATATTTTGCCATTTGATCTCCATCTCTCTTTCTCTCTCTCTCACCTTTGACATTTAGCCGACATCATCATCATTGTATACAATTTGTAATGGAGCTTCTCTTTTTTTTGAACACAACGATATTTCGGTACTCTGTACTTTGACCGCTTTTGCATTTATAACTTTTCGATCATCATCATCATCACCATCAACATCGGTCGATCGTTTTTGTTTGTTTTGATTTTTTTTTGTTGTTTTGTTTCATTCATTCATAATAATGATAATAATCGATGCGGCCTCGTCATCATCATCGTAATAATAACATCAATTTACGCACACACACACATACAAAACAAGCGCATCAATTGTCTTTGATCTTTTTTTGAATCATTCCTTATCGTGGATGTTGATGCGGTTTTTGTTTTGTTTGTCGGTAATTTTTTTTATCATCATCATCATCGATTATGTAATCAAATCGATGATGATGATAAATTGCCACTTGTGTGTGTGTCATGCGTCAGGAATGTGCCTGAGAAAAAAAAATGAAATGAAATGAAATTCTCTGAATATATGTCACACACACATTGGGTTGACACTTTTTTCCGGTGTTTGTGAATGAATCGTGAATGTTTAGAGATTTTTCTTTTTCTCTCTCTTTTCGTTTCGGTTATCATCATTCTATTCATTTGACAAATTGATCTACACTTGTCCGGTTGTTGTTTTTATTTCTCTTCGCTGGTTAGATGACTTTTATTATTATCGTGTTAGTTCAATGTGAATCATCACGTTCGAAAACGAAAATTATATGCATTATATTTAATTGAAATTGATCCATATTTCTTTTTCGTTGTTATTTGGTCCGACATATTGTTTGTACACTGTTTTTATGGCCCATATTATTTTTTCTTGTGCCCCGTCTGTCATCATACACACTGATCCATTATTATTATTATGGATGAATGAAATTGATGATTTCATTTGTGGAATGGCTATGAAAAATTGTGTAAGAACTCTAATGTCATGTCATCGAGAATTTCACATTTGACCAGATAAATGATAGGAATATATATTGACCATCAAGCCATCAACAACAACAACAACATATTAGGGCGTAGGCAAAATTCAAAAAAATCATCATATCCTTGTTTCTATTGTTCAATTTGTTTTTCCGTGGTCAATACACTTTGCACTTTGACCGTTTATACATGTACTGTTGAAAATATGGAAAATTTATCGATTTATTGAATATTGTTGTTCACAATATTTCTGTTTTTTTCCGTTTTCTGGCCATCATCACATCACTGCTAATATTTTTTTATGGCAAAAAATTCATTCAAAATTCGCTTGAATGAATCTCTTATTTGCCTGTTCACAAGTTTTTTTTTATAAAACGAGCTATTGAGCGTGGAAGATGTGTATGTATGTAGTTTGTAGTTTGTAGTTTTCATGGTACATTGAATCCTGGCCCTCGTTCATAAACACACACACTCATCCTGGTATATATGGTTTATGTCACCAAACCATCGACTGATCAATAATGTCGAAAACAGAGATACCCGGCTACTACAACCACGACCAGTATTCATTTGGAATCAAAAAATTTTTTTTCCAAAATTTGAAATTCAATTTTTTTGTGTCTCGTTTATTTGTCATTTTGAAATTCTTTGGTGGTTTTTCGTGAATCAATGAACCAATGATAAATTTGTACGATAAACAAATTTTCCCTCAACAACAACAACAACGTCGTCGTTTGATCCAATTTGATTAATTAGACCTTTAATGCTGCTGCATTTGACATTGCTTGTTTTTTTTTGTACTACAACAACGACTTAATTTGATTAAAAAATGGAATGGAATGGATAAAATGAAAATTTGTAACATCATCACCCCAAACACAATGATGATATGGAAACATTTCAAGTCAAGCACACAAATACACACACACACATCTAGTTCGGTTTGTTGAACTCGAAATTTGGTTTATGTATGTTTTTTTCTGACTAGCTAGCCAGATGGTTTGGTTTGGAACCAATAAACAATCACCCTCCTCATCATCATTTTTTATCCTTCCATTTCTCTCTTTCTCTCTCGTTTCGTTATTTTTGTTTTTACTGAATAAGAACGGTGGTGGTTGGATAATAGTGAAGAAGAAAATGAAACAAATCAATGTTGTTCATTATTATTGTCTCTTGAATTTGTTTTATTCATTTGATTGAAAAAAAAGGTGTGAAAAAAAATTATTCGTGGTTATAGGTTGAATTTAACGAAAAAAAATCATATTGATTTTTTTTTTTTTTGCAAAAGACTAGTACTAGTAGTAGTAGTGGTAGGTAGTAGTGTCAAACATAGTACAAACGTTATATGATTGGCTTATTCACAACTATGAAGAGGTGTGAAAATTAACGCCTTTTCGTTGTACATAAACACATAGCATACACTAGAAAAAAAACTAGTGAACTAGCCAATAACACAGCATATAAACCAAGTTTTAGTGTGTTAGAACAAGAACACATGAATGAGAGAAAAAAAGAAAGCTTACTTTTCACACTATATTGGTTGTGTTTTTGGTTGATTTATTCATTCCCATCTCTTATTTCTATCCATCTCTATTTTGTGTGTATGGAATAATCGACACCTATTCTCATCGATATGTGTGTGTGTTTTTCATCTCGGACATTTTTGATCAGAAAAACTGATGATGATGACTATAATAATAAGATTCTTTTCTCATTAGAAACATCAAACACATCATAACCAGTCAGAACGGCAACATTTTATTATCAAACATTAAAAGTTCCAATGATATAAATCTACATCATAGGACAAAATAGCTAGAAATACAAACGATTCTTGATGCGCATGATTCAACATCTAGAATATTCTTTTGGTCTTGAATTCTTCATTATTTATTGTACTGACAATGTACCCATCTTCAGAGCGAAAACATTAAAATAAAAATATCCAAAACAAGCTTAATGTTTTTTTGATAAACAAATAGAGAATAATGGTAAATGACAGTACTAGTTGTAGTAGTGTAGTAGTAGCTGCAGTAAGATTGTGTTCGTTCCTGGAACCAAGTTAATGAAAGAGAAAAATAACACTGAAAACAAGAAATTGTGTATGGTGTTGTAAGCAGCATCATTAGGTGCGTGTGTGTGAGTGTGACAACCATTCATTCATTTGGCACCCTTTTTCAAGTTAGAAATCTTTGAAATGTCACCATCTCTTCTCAGCTTGAATCTTCCAATAACCAGATAATGTTTTTGGTACAATTTTGACTATATATACAACAGAGTAATCTACATTGATTGGTTAGCTTATTTTCTAGCAGCAAAGTTTGGTGTCAATGTGTGGTTTGTTTATTTTTATTTTCGCTATTTCTACAATTTGGATCGTTGTTTGTTGTGCCGAGCATGTCATTTAAAAAATTGATCATCATATATAATGTGTGTGGCTGAATACAAATATTCAATGGACCAAAAAGAAAAAATTGAATTTTCGAAACACCAGAAGAATGATGAATGATGGATGGATAAATTGAATGATGACAAACTTCATTTCACTCTTATGTTTGTGAAAAATTGTTGAATTTCAATTTGATTCATTTTTTTATTTCATTTCAATTTTTTTCCTTTTCATTCAGATCCCATTGTATTTCATTCATTCATGTTCATATTCAAGTACATTTGAAAAAAAGAGAGACAGCGAATTAATGTTTTTTTTTCGATCCAATTGGAACAGTTGTTATATTGTTCACTCAAACCCTAACATGGAGAAAAGAAAAAAGGGAGTGAAACCTCAAATCCCAAACACAAGGCAAAAATAGAAAAAAAAATCATAATTTTTTTTCTCTTTCTCACAACGAATAAAACCTGACTATAATAATAATAACCGTGCGGTTATTATTATTAACAACAATAAATCCATACACTTTTTTTCTCTCTCTCTCTTTTCACACACAAAAATAAAACACACATTGACATGACAACACAAAAATGAAAACCCAAAACACGAGTAATATAAATATGAAATATGAATTCAAACCTATAATAATGATTGAGTGAAAATAAAACCAAAAGTTTCTGGAACACCGACACATAATGTAATCGTGTGAATTCATTCAACGATGATGATCATTATCATGATATACATTTGGCTTGTCGGTTATTCTCACACCGGCCTTATTTTTATTTCAGTTTTCTCTTTGTTCGGTGAATGAAATGAAAAGTTAGTGAGTGAGAGAGAGAGAGAGTGAGAGGGATAGAAAAAAAAATCCATTTGGATCACATTCGGTGCAAGTTGTTCAGTACTAATACATAAATTCAACGTATATCGAAACCAAAAATGGACGGTTTTATTTGTATGTTTTTTTTGGACGGGCCTACTTTTTATTTTCATCCACAATAATAAAACGATGATGATGATGATGATTATGAGAAACTCGATGAATTTATGTTTTGGTGTGTTTTAGGTTCGTCATATAAAAAAATGGACGATTTTTTTCTGCTACACCGCCATAATTCATTCATTGATTACATTTATCAATAATAATCATCATTATGATTATTATTATGATACATAATCATCAACTATTGATGGACTGTCCATAAAAACCGTGTATCACCACCATTTTCTGAATTGATTGAATGAATGAATGAGTGTGTGTCTTGTTAAAATATATTTTTTTAACATTGTCAGCGGGTACATAGAGATTTCATTCTCTGAATCATCATCCAAATTGGGGCTTGAAATCTTGCCAAAATAATGAACATAAGAGGATTATACCTTTTGTCGACGTATAATAATAATGTCCCAGTCGTTTGTTGTTGTTGGAAAAAAAATTTGACATGTTCAGATTGCCCATTTTGATAATAGGTAATCACCGTGTTTTTTTCCTCTTGGTTCCATTATTTGGAAAACACAATGTATTTCTTTACGTTGTTACCTTTGAACTTTGAAAAAAAAATATTTTCCATTTTCATATTTAAATTTTTTTTCCATTCGTTTGTTTCTATTTCTATTTATATTTATATTTGCAATTCGATTTTTTTTTTATTTCTCAATGTCGATCAATATGCGTGTCTTGTATCCCCGCTACATTGGTTGCGAGGCCAAAAAAAAATTCGGGCGTCATACGAGAAAAAATTGAATTCATTATCGATGGTTTTGTTGGTGGTGATGGTGGTGGTGGTATTGAGTTAGTTGTGAGTGTATATCGAGTGAGAAAAATGACGAGTTTTTTTTCGCTCGTTTCGGGTGATAAAACATAACTTTTATGTTTAGTTTACTTTCTGGTGTGTGTATGTGGATTCGATTTTGATGTTTTTTCTTCACAAAAATAAAAAAAAACCGAATGAACTAAACTGAGTTTGCCCACTGAATAAGTGAATATCCTGGGCACTGCACGCAAGCATTGAGTTCAATAGCACTGTATCCGTGTGTGTGTGTGTGTGTGTGTGTGCGGAACTAGAAATTGACTCTATATAGAGATAGATTTTTCTAAAAACCAAAAAAAAAATCGACAAAATAAAATTCAATGAAGATGTGCAAGAAAGACACACACGGAGAGAGAGAATGATGATGTTTGATGCGTGAAAAGAAGAAAAGATATTTTGTTTGGAAAGAAAGAAAGAAAAAAGAAATAAGAAGAAACAAAAAAAAGATGAATGAATGAATGAATGAAGTGAAGCAATATGAATTGTGAATAGAAATCAATTTGATTCGAATGAAATGGGGGGGGGGTTGAGGAATTATGCTGGAAGAAAATAACTGATCTTTTTTTTCGTACTCGAAAATAAAAGAAAAAAAGTCAGGCATGGTTTGATGATGATGATGAGGTGTATTATGATTTTACAAAAAAAAAAAAAAAAAAATATTGAAAGTCAAGTTAATTTTTTTTTTGCTCACGATTAGAGCGACATTCACACTGTTTGTTTTGTTTTGTTTTTTTTTTGCTTGTTTTCATTCTAATTTTTCATCTTTTCCATGTAGAATGTTTCCATCATTTCGTATACGTGTATCTGGTTTGGACAAGAAAGCCAAATATATAATGCTGATGGATATTGTTGCCGCTGATGATTGTCGTTATAAATTTCATAATTCACGTTGGGTAATGGCCGGTAAAGCCGATCCAGAGATGCCTAAAAGAATGTATATTCATCCGGATTCACCTTCGACCGGTGAACAATGGATGCAGAAAGTGGTATCGTTTCATAAACTTAAATTAACAAATAATATTGCCGATAAACATGGTTTTGTAAGTCGATTCCAATTGATTTCAAATTCATTCATTCATTTTCAATTGATTTTCCAGACAATATTGAATTCAATGCATAAATATCAGCCACGTTTTCATCTAGTCCGTGCAAATGATCTACTTAAATTACCATATAGTACATTTCGTACCTATGTATTCAAAGAAACGGAATTTATTGCCGTTACGGCCTATCAAAATGAAAAGGTTTGTATTTGTTTGATTCTGATTGATTGATTACTTATTAATCTCTTATTACTATGGTTTCACTTAGATTACACGTCTTAAAATTGATAATAATCCGTTTGCCAAAGGTTTTCGTGAAACTGGTGCTGGTAAACGAGAGAAAAAGTAAGTGTCCACACAATATGTAAATAAATTGATTTTCTTTTTTTCTATTTCGCAGAAATTCATTAATGTCATTGGGTTCAAATACCAGCGGTGGTGGTGGTGGTGGTAGTAGTGGCGGTGGATCATATGGCCATCATCCACATCTTTCTCATCATTCACATCATCATCCTCATCATCATCATAGTTCATTAACACCAACAACACCCACTTCACATCATCATAATTATCTGATAAATGGTCATCATCCTCATCTTCATCATCATCAACCACCACCACCACCGTTAGCACCTTTTCATCATAATCATCATCATGGAAATGATAAATATCATAAATCATCATCATCATTATGTTCAAGTCCAATGATGATCAATCGTCAATCACATTCCGATGATGGTGATGATATCCTAGATGATGTTGATGATGATGAAGAAGAACGTGTCGATATAATGGATGATGATGATGTTGATGATATTCGAAGACCACCAGCATCCATTCCCATTTCCTCTTCATCTTCGTCTACGACATTGATAGCCAATAATAACAATAATTCAATGATTAAACAAAATGGTAGCCATCATCATCCACATCCACTTACACATGATATAAATGATTTTCGTCAGAAATTTTTTGGTCTCGATCCAATAACCACGACAACAACGATGATGAAAACATCTGTCATCGATAATAAATCAGGTAAATAAATATTGTGTAAATACAGCCTGTGTAGTTGCCAGTAGACACGTGGCATTTAAGTGCACGCTGATGATAATGATGATGATGATGATTTTGACATGGCAACAACAACAACAACAACAAAAAATGGTTAAACGAAACGATAAAACATGACATGAAAATTATAGAAAAAGAAGTAAAAAGTAGCCTAATTGTTCCAATCATTTTGTAGTGTATGTAGTGTGTGTGTGTGTGTGTGTGATCTATAATTACATTTCATTTCATTCATTTTTTTTTCATTTCGCATAGAGATATACAAATTCAAGGGCGTTGTCTCCTGTCTATTTTTTTCTGGCTAATTGATACCTTGTCTCAGTGTGTGTGTGTGTGTTCTGTAATACAATCCTAGTGGAAGAGATGGTAAAGCAAATCATTTCCGTTTTTATATTTAGTCAAGTTCAACCAAAAAAGAAAAATGGCTTTTTTCGAACGAAATTAGTTGGCAGTACATTTTTAGATATTCCACAAAAATGAATCTATTTCTCCTCATGGTTTGTGTGCTAACATTGCATATAATCAAATTATCAAACAAAAAATTTGTATATCCGTTGTTGTAGTTGTTATTCGGAAAAAAACGATAGAATTTAACATCAAATCAGCAAACTAGATTAGCATGTAGATTTTATTAATAGAGATTCTTGAATTCTTTGACAATAGAATTGATGTGGGAGAAATGAAACGAAAACGGAATTCACATCGACCACACACGCATACACTGTGTGTGTGTGTGTGTGTGACAATTGTAAATTCAAAAGACCTTGTTGTTGTCGTCGTCGTCGGCTTCTTTTTTTCTGTTTTTGGGTTTTGTTTGTTTAAACTTAACCAAAGTTTTTTTTGTTGCTGAACGGATCATCAACCACAAACACACAACGAATTTATTATGAATGAAAAGAATGTTCTTTTTGTCTGTGAGAGTTAAATCTGTCTGAAAACGTGTGGAAGACGACCAAAAACAATTTGTCGCCTAAATGGCCCTAGTCAGCCAAAAATTAATGCTTCGAACCGTATAGCCTTATACAGACATGAGTCTATGAATGCTATGAACAAGCGCGGCATTTTTTTTTTGGTGACAATTTTTTTTTTAACTTGTAACTTGCTTGGCCGGCTATGTGTATGCGATTTGGCGACGACAAATATTTTCTTTTAATAGGTGTCATATTGCATCTTGTGCGGTCTTGATATTTTGGCCACCAAAGTGTAATATGAAAATGGCCACCATCATCAACCAAAAATAAACATTAATTATTTTCAGTGCAAAAAAAAGTCATTAACAAATCTAAATTTATGATGATGAACCGATGATAATGATGATGTATTTTTGTTTGTTTTTCATGAATTTCTAAATTTTTTTTTCTTGTTTTTCCTTCCACTAAATTATAGATTTACTTAAAGATGTTCATCATTCATTTCAAGCCATGTCCAATTCAATGCTTGGTCTTTCATCATCATCATCATCATCGACGACAACAACGACAATGACGACGACGACATCCTCAACAACATCATCATCGACGACAACAACAACAAATGCAGCTGCTATGGCTGCTGCTGCAGCATTTGCTGCTGGTGGTGGCTTTCCATCAATCAATACTATCGATTATTTTAATAGCCAATTAGCATCATTATATAATACAACCACCGGTAGTAATAATGCTGGATTATTATCAGCTGCCGCTGCTACATCATATGGATTTCCATCATCATTGTTTTCACGTTTTTATCCACAAACAAATCCATTCGTACCTACTGGAGGTGGTGGATCTATTCCAAATGATGATCATCATTCAAGATTATCAAATTTTGTTCCATGGGCAACATCAGCAGCGACCACCGCCTCTACCGGTTCCACCACCACCACTACCACATCAACAACTAGTTCATCATCATTATCGCCGACAACAACTTCAATGTTAAGTCCACCGTTAAGTACAACAACGATGGCTGGACAGCAACAATTTCCACATCCATTTTTACATCCATTCAATATGATGCCAAATATGATGGATTTCGCAAGATTACAGCAACAGCAACAAACAAATTCAGTTAATTTTGATAATAATTTTGATCTGAAAAATTTCGATCCACGTGCCATTTTGAATGCTTATTTTGGTGCATTCGGTAATAATAACAATAATAATAATGTCGCACAACAACTACAAATATCCGGTCTAGACACTATAAAATCGGTAATTCCACCACTACAATTGGATACGGGCAACTTTACGAATCCAAATGGAACACCAGCAACAGCAACAACGACAGCACCCACCGTAACATCATCAATAAATGCACCGTTAATGAGCAATGGTACTACCGGTCCAGATTCAAAATTTTCATCACCATCCTTATTGTCATTGAATGAACAATTGGAACAAGGTCGTGATCTATTACAACTGCATGAAACATTGAATCAACGTTTTAAAGGAACAGCCGCCGCAGCATCATCGTTATCAGCATTTAATAATCGATTTTTTCCATATGGAATACGATCATTTTTACCACCAGCACCACTACAACCACCAGCAGCATACAATAATGGTCAATCGGATCGATCAATAAAATCCAGTAACAGTATTGATGATAAACTATCAGTCCATAGTCCATTAAGTAATGCTGGTGATTCATTGGATTATCAAAAATCCAAATCTAATCGTAGTACTACCTCATCAATACATTGTCCATCACCAGCTAGATCTAATTCTAGTGTCGCTGGTGGTGGTGGTGGTGGTCGTAGTAATACAAGTACACCAAATAGTATTATACGTAGTCAAGCATCCGCATCATCATCACAACCGGTATCACCATCTTCCTCATCATCATCATCATCATCGATATCGTCATCATCACCAGGTTTAATCAATAATCGTGATGATAAAAAAGAAGTAAATACAGATGAAGCAACAACAACAATGAATAAAACTTCATCATCAACAACATCGGTGAAAGAATCATTACGAGAATTGAAAAACATTCAATTAATGGTTGATGGATTGGAAAAACATAAACAACAACAACAACAACAACAGCAGCAAACAAATCAAAGCAATGGACAACATAGTATTGCAGCCACTTAAGGATCTCTCTTACAGATTTAATTCTTTTGTTTTCTTTCTTTCTTTGTTTTTGATTTCGAAAAAAATAATCCAATTTCTCATTTTCAATTTGATTTACGGCAAATTAGTTGACTTTAACTCATCGAATGATATTATAGGTACATAATGATAATGATGATAATCGAAAAACGATGCTAATGATGATAATGGTGTGTGTGTGCCATTTCGCAAAAAATAATAGTGTCCAACATATAATCTAATCGAATCGAATCAATTAATTGTCCATTGACAACAAATCCTCACATGAACACATACCCGAAAAAACAATTAATTTATCAATCCTTTTAGTCAATATAAATCGAATCCATGCATTCACACTCAGATGACGAATGTAGTAGTTAGAGTAGAGTACATTTATTGTAGATAGATGATAAAAAAATACTCATAATTTCGTTGTAATTTTTTCCAAAAAACAAAAACCAATCAGTCTGTTTACACATTACACACTCATCATAATATAAACAAAAAATACACTGATAAATTAAAAATGTAATTAGTTTTAGTTTTTTTCAATTTCATTCAAAAAAAAAATATTAAAAATTTCTGGAAATTTTCCCATCACATATGATTTTTTCTTTGCGCCAATAATCATCAAAATCAATCACCTTGATCAACTTAATCGAAAACAAAACATCATTGCCAATAATGAATTATATCAAATCCTGTGTAATTATAAATGAAAAAAAATGAATAAAAAAAATTTCAAATATCAGATTGATTTGATGTCGTTTGTTTGTTTGTTTTTTACGACGTTGACCATCAACATAAATATCTTATCTATTTGAATATCGAAGAAATTTTTTTTTAAACCATCACACAACATTAAATACTTGTCGTTTAATTTAATTTAATTTTCTTCTCATCATCATCATCATCATCATTCAACGACGACATCAGCAGCAAATAGAATGTGTCTTTTAATTTGACAATTTGACATTGAAAATTGTTGAAACCAACAACAACAACAACAACAAAAACAAGATTTATATTTGGCGCCTTCCTGACTTTTTCGTCGTTTGTCTGATCACATTTGATAATGGTGAGCGATAATCGAATCAAATGACAATTTTTCTTTCTCACTATGATTAAATGTGTCCAAATGTCAATTCGATGGACAAATATATTTCGATGTTTTCGGATAAAGCAGAGAGCACCTTTTCAAGCATTTTTTTTCTCGAAAATGATCATCAATCGTGTTTTGTTGTTGTTGTTGTTGTTGTTGCTGTTTTCAAACATTTCAACAATTCAATTGGTTCGACAATATGATATTTCCGTTTTTGTTTTCTATTCTTCGTTGTAACAATGGCTGTTTTGATGATTGATTGTCATCATCGTCGTGTTATCGTTGTTGCTTCAATGTCATTCACTTTTTTGTTTCATTTTTCGCCTAAATTCACACAATTCGTGATTGATTCATTCATTTTCGTTCGGGGTCATTAACACAACCAACAACCGACAACATTCGATTTTCAATGCAACCGATTAATGTGTGTTTACGCCAAATTGGTTGTCTGGAATAATTTTTTTTGCCTCAATTCAGAATCGTTCTGTTCTGTTTTTATGATGACAATTTTTTCTTTAAACAATAAATGAAAATTTGTTCATTTTTTTCTCTTTGACAAAATTAAATCGATCAAAAATCTCGGATGTAGTGTTGATGTTGATCATGATGACAACAGCTGAGTGTTTGTCACAAGTGAAAATCACAAAGAAGATTCGGTGACATTTTGCGTGACAATTTTTTTTTCATTCATCAGCTTCTTTTTATTTTTTCACTCTCGAATATCCATTCGAATGTGACCACCATGGTGATGATGATGATGATGATGATATCAATTGAAACATGAACACATAGATGAGTGAATAAAAAAAATTTGATAAAATTGTCCATAACGGAAATCAAATAGAAAAAAGTTGTCGTTTGTATTTTGTACTTGTGAATATTTCATTTTGACACGCAATATTCCAATTTGTTGTTGTTGTTCATCCAAACAAACAAAATTCACATTCGATTCGAGTATATTTTTCCCCATTCAATACCATCATACCACCGTTTCATTTTGCTGATTAAATTATTTTTGTTATCATTAAAACATTCCATACATTTCACAAATCGATTGAGACGAGAAAGTGATAATTTTTTTTTTCGATTGTCACAATTCTTTCACACACCTGAAATTAATCGAATCGTTAAATATTTTTAAAAAACTAAATTGGTCGCCATCTATCGTTTTACATTGTAAATATTTATTCATACGTTGTATATGAATGAATTTCATTACATGCATGCATGTTTTTTAACACATATGTGTTGGTTTTGTTTTTCAATTTTTTATTTTAATTCATTCATTCATCATTAAATTGGATTTATTTATTTGTGTTTGAAATGCACCTCGACAAGGATAACAAGACTGTTATTAATAGTCATAATAATAATAATGAAGATGAAGAAATTGAAGAAGAAGAAGATCCAAATAAATCGAAAAAAATCATTGGCAAACATGATTCCGGAGCAGCCGATTTAGCCAAAGTGACAACATATGAGGCAAGTTTTTTCGATGAAGAAGGCCAGAATGATTCATCTGAAATTAGTGGTGCTGCACGATCAATAATCGATAGTAAACGTTCGAAAGAAGTGGCCGAGAAAGTTGCCCGACAAAAAGAATTGGCCAAAGTAACGATCCGCAAGGAAGATGTTGAATTGATCATGAACGAAATGGAAATATCTAAAGCTGATGCTGAATTAAAGCTCCGCCAATCTATGGGAAATGTTGTTCAAGCGCTGATTACATTGATTAATGAATGAATAATTTTCAAAACGAATCAAATCAAAAAAATTTTTCTATTTCAATTGTGATCATTGGTCTATTGCCAGAACAAAAAATAAATGAATGAATCCTGGTCAAGTATATCGCGCAATTATTGTATTCTTGTATATGCCCCTTCCATCTGATTGACCGAATTTGTTTTTTTTCGTGAATAAAACAAAAATGTTTTCATTTTTGTAAACTTTTTTTTTACTAATTAACATCAATGAAAATTAAAGACTTGACCACAGACGAATTCTGGTGGAATTAAATCTACTTGTAAAATATCTTTTTCAAATACAGATTTCAATTCCAAATTGATTCTATGACTTCAACGCCGATAATTGTGTTCATTGAAAATTTCGATTCTTCATCCAAATTATTGATCATATGAAGACTCTGGATGATCAAAATCGAACCTTCATGCTATAGAAAAACGATCAACTTCTAGCCCCATCTGGACGAAATCGATTGTGATTCAAACAAAAAAAAAATCGATTTTGCGCGTAAATTCAAGTTTCGTCAATCCAGTTCAGGTGTTTGTTTTTCTTTTTTTTTTCCTTGTAGCTTATTGCAACCAAGATGATGATGATGATAAACCAACCAGTTATGGATGAATTGAATGAAATGACATTCCACTGGAAAATGTACATTTCCCGTTGATGATCTAGTTTTTGTTTTTTGTTGATTTGCCGAATCAAGTATGGCCATAATGATTGTACAAGGTCATCGAATGATGATCAAACATGATAAAGATGTTTGTCAAGATAGTTTGAAAAAAAATTTTCATTTGTCGGTCAACAAAAAAAGCTCTATATACTCAGAGTATATTTTGGTTTGTCGAAAAGTGACTCGAATTTTTTTTCGTTAAAAAAATGGCTTCATTAAAATGGTTGCTAATTATCATTGGAATATTTATTGTTCCTGAAATTCTCGCCCAGGAATCAGCTATAACGGTGAAAATCATTTCCGATTCAATAACAACAACAATATCACCATCAACGAGCAAAACAGAAATTTATGTTAACGATGAGGATATTGTTGAAAAAGGTAAGTTTTCAATATTTGTCTGTATTGCAGTTTCGCATTCATATTTTTTCTCGAATTTTCGTTATATAGACAAACGCCGTGCTAATGAATTGATAAAATCAATGCGAAGAATGCCCAATTGGCATATGACAAATCATTATATTGGTAATAATAAAATGATGACGATGAATAATTATAAACATCATAATGCACAATTTGCAAATGGATGGCGTGCTGTTCCATTGCCCAAAATTGGGAAAGTTCCAATCAAAATACATTCATCTAGTGTTGCCATACCAGTTGTAATTCCAATTGTTACAACAACAACAACAACAACAACCACTGAAAAACCGATTCCATCACCAACTACAACATCAGCTACCATTGAAATATCGAGTATCGATTTTTCTCCAATACCTGTGATGCATATAATTAATCAACAGCCAAAACCCATGATGATTGAAAATAATGATGATGATGATCGAAATAATCAAACATATGCAAGTAAGTGCCATTATTATATGGATATATTCATTGATTATTCATCGTGTGTTTTCTTACCACAGTGAAATGTTTTATCGATGGAAAACAATATTCAAATGGTGAACAAATATCAATTACCACTGATGATGATAATCCATGTACATATTGTCGTTGTTTTTATGGACAAAAAATCTGTCAACAACATATTTGTCCATCAGCACCATCATTAGATTGTTTGGCTGAACAGAAAAATGGTCAATGTTGTCCAGTTTATACGTGTGGTAAAACAACGACAAATGTGGATAATAATTCTGAACAACAATCTGATGATTTGAATAGCAATATTGATCAATCAATAGTTTTCAATCATGAACAATCATTACCAATTCGATCACGAGGTCCACAATTTGTTGTACCGATTAATCATCAACCGACAGATGATTCAACAATTCCATTATCATCAACAAATCATTCACAACGACGAAATGGAATGTTAATGCCAATGAATCCATTAGAATTTCTATACAATAATCCATTAGTTAATCGTGTACATTTTCCATCATCATCATCGACACAATCACCAATAATTGAAATGAAAGAAAATTGGCCAATCGTCAATCCGAATTCAATTAAATTTAATCCACAATTACCAACCAACGATATTATGAGGATCAACAACAACAAAGACAAGGATAAAAATCTGCCGAATTTTGATTCGAAAGATGAACAAATAGGGACAAATATTAGTTCGCCAATCCGTACACAACCACAATCACCTGTTCGACCGATATTCTCGACACATAAACTGATTCCATCATCCAATGAACAGAATCTGCTACCACCACCGTCATCATCACAATCACAAGCACAATCATCGAGTACTTATATTCCTATGATAATGACAATTAGTACGGTTAAACCATTTGTGACAAGTAGCACCAAAGTGGTTCCAAATATTCAAACTAGTGGTGGTAATAATTTGATGACAAATCTATTTCAAGTATCAGGATGTAATATATATGGTAAAATGTATAAAACACAAGAACAAATCCCAGAATTAAGTGATCAATGTAAATGGTGTATTTGTTCAATATCCGGTGTTAAATGTACGAATAATTGTTGATTTGAAATTGAGAAAAATCAAAATCACATTATATACACACCAAATATGATTTATCGACCATTGAAATACATTTAAATTATTCTTTTTTATGATTATGAAATAAATAAATAAATATTTGAATCAAGTGGAATCATTTTATCTATCTATCTATCTAAATGTATAAAAAAAATTACACATGTTTACAAGTATTTGGACAATGTAAAAATTTTTATTTTTTCTGGACCAGGTGCTGCCATCTATTAATAACAATAATAACCACGTTTCCGAGGTGCCGAAAGTGGCGACCCCTAGCGGATTTTTACTGAACTAAAATTTTGACAATTTTTGGCAATTTTTGTCATTTTTTCACAAAATTTTAGTTCAGTGAAAATCCGCTAGGGGTCGCCACTTTCGGTACCTCGGAAACGTGGTTATTATTGTTATGTAATGTAATAATCATTCAAAAATCACGCAATAAAGGAACAAGCTTTATTTCAAAATCACAAATATGTCTTTATTCAACCACATTCAAAAAGCAACTTAATAATTAAACAATACAACACTTCACGTGTTGATTCAATACTCGCCGTCGATGGCGCCACACGCCATTAACCATTACACCCCCTTACGAGGGCGGCCACGCTTTCGAATTTTCGATAGAACGCCCTCGATCTCAGTCGGCGCGATTTGATCCCGATGAACATTTAACAGTTCACCATCGCCATCCTTGACCTGATACGTATTCGGTGACAATTGTTCAGCAACCACAAAAGGACCTTTGTTAACCGGCAATAACTTTTGACAATGTTGATTCTGGATAGTGGGATGTTTAACCAGTACTTTTGTACCAATCGCAATCGGTTGATCATTCACTTTTTTACGTTCATCGTAATTTCCTTTCATTCGCTCGATATATTTCGATATTTTTAAATTATCGGCCACTCTAGGTTGAACACGCGTAGGAAACATATTATCCACTTCGATTACCGGAGCACGATTAAACAAAGCTTCAAATGGTGAAATTCCAAGCGCAGCATGAATAGTATTTCGATAAACACCTAGAACAGAAGGCAAATGAACATCCCAATCGTTGTGAGAATCAGCCACAACCACACGTAACAAATTCCATATTGTACGATGTACCCGCTCTACCATGCCATTTGACTGATGGTGATACGGTGTTGTTCGATGATGTTCAATACCCGTACGAGCACAATAATCGATGAACTCTCTACTTTCAAATTGAGACCCACGGTCCGATATCAATATTTTTGGTTTGCCAAACCTATTCCATACTTCTTCGAGCCAATCAATTATTCTTTCAGTAGATGAATCAACGGAAGCTTTAGCTTCAATCCACTTGGATCGATAATCTTGAAGTGTGAATAAATAACGATTGCCCGATTCAGATGTTGATAATGTCATAATATCAATTGCAACTTTTTCAAACGGATTCGATTCAAGATTGAACAAATAGGTTGTTTTGCAAATTATCTTTTTTCATTAGGCACATTTTCGAATCCATTGTTTCACCAAATATCTAAACCATTTTATCATGGCACAATTGTAAAATTTCTTTTACACATTGAGGAATGCACAATCTATCCGACCAGCATGACGAAATACCACAAATGATTGATTCGGATCCTTGTTACGAGCCAAAATCAATAGTTGATCAGATTCTTGCTCACAATGTCGAATTGTATTGAAATTTCAATTCTTGATAATGCATCAGCATCCAATTAATTTCACATGACTGATTTCAGCCAATTCGATTGCCATTCTTGCCAACTTATTGTTACGATTAACCATGGATTTAATCCATACCAACGGACGATGATCAGTTTCTAATTTGAAACTTTTGCCTTTTAGATATGTTGACCATTTATCGATCGCCGTTTTGAGAGCAGTAGCCTCTTTTTCAATAGTGGCATAACGACTTTGACAATCTGTGAATTTCTTTGAAAAATATTCAACAACGTATCGTATTCCATTGTCATCGACTTGTTGTAACACGCCCGCCATAGCTTTATCACTTGCATCAGTGCGAACAATAAACTCACGGTTTAAGTCGGCTATTCTAACTACAGGCTGTGATGACATCAATACTTTTAAATTTTCGAACATACGTTGATGATTGTTTTTCCACTGAAAACGATTCTGGATTTTTCAGCATAATTTGGAACCAGTGAACGATAAGAATTAACCAAACCAAGAAATGATCTGAGATCTTTTCTACATTTCGGAACCGGAAATTCATGAATACATTTAGTTTTATCAGAGGATGGTTGAATTGATCCACCTTGAATAACAAAACCTAAGTATTCAATACGTTGTTTAGCAAATTCACATTTCTTTCTGTTCAACGTTAAATTAGCTGATTTCAAAATTTCAAAAACCTGTTTAAGGTGATTCACGTGTTCGTCCATGTCTTTCGAGAAAACAATAACATCATCAATGTAAATTTTGACGAACGGTAGTTGAAACAATATATTTCCAAGACGAGAAAATGTTTGAGCAGCTGTTGATAACCCAAATGGCATCACCAAGAAATGATATAATGTGTTTTCAAAACGAAACGCTGTTTTTTCTTGATCTGATCTGCGAAGCGGTACCTGATAATACCCAGATTTGAAATCCAATTTTGAAAATATTTTCGCTTTATCGAGACCAAACAGAATTTCTTGAACTTTCGGTGTTGGTTGTGCGTCAAATTTCGAGATAGCATTCAGCTTTCTATAATCAATTGCCAACCGTAACGAACCATCTTTCTTTTTTACCACCAACAATGGACTACAAAACTCGGAATGAGATTTAACAATAATGTTATTTTGCTCCATTTCAACCAACATTCGACGGACTTCATCACGATATGCATATGGCACAGGATAAGGTTTGACATTGATCACCTTATTTGTTTTTAATTCGATAGAATGCTCTACCAAATTTGTACATCCGATACCTTCGAACACATCCATGTACCGATTGATTAAAGAATTCACCACACCCAATTGTTCAGATTCATCACAAACATTTTCATTGTCCGCATCATCATCCACAGTAAGATGTTCGACCGCCAGTGCACAGACTTCTGCATCCGTTAGATCGTGATCATTGACATTGTCGATTTGATCTTCCGAAATCAGATTAACACGACGACGATTGCCCATCCACGTAAAATACATAATATCGTCATAAGTAATCGTAGCAAAAATTTTCTTAATGAAATCGCGACCCAGTGTCGGTTTAGTAACATTTCCAATCAAAACAGTGTGCTCAATAACACAACTATCGATGTTCATTTTAACAATCGATTCACCCTTCACTAACATTTTCGAACCATTTGCAGTATGAAGGACAGCTTGACCAAATTTTTCAACAGGCCAAGATGATGGAAATACCGATACTTTAGATCCACTATCAATTAAACAATAGACAGTTTTTCGATTGATTTTTGATCTTAAAAATTGTCGCGGAATGATACGATTAGATTCATCACAAATTGATGCAATTTCTTTTGGAATTGTCTGGTTAGATGCAGTTTTTGATGACGATGATGATGATGATGTCTTGTTTGATGATAATTCCGATGAATTATTCTTCTTTGCTGCATTCTTTTTTAACCGACAATCAGCTGCAATATGACCCATTCTGTTGCAATTGTGACAACGTTTCTGTTTGTTACCATTGCCACCACTAAACGAAGGATTCGATGACGATTGTTTCGCTTTTGAAGGCAAATTAATCTCGATCGCTTTAGCCAATGCTTTTATCTCTTCGATAGTTTTTAAATTCGATGAATTTACCAATGCAACAACTAGTCGTTCGTCCAACGCTGCATAAAATCGATCACGTGCCAATCTTTCTCGAGATTGTTCAGGCATATCGGCGTACAATTCATTGACGCTCTTGATGATTTTATTGGCCAACTCATCCAATGATTGACCCTGACCACGTTGTAAACGGAAAAATGACCGTACCATTGAATCACGTAACGGTTTACTTGATTCTTTTAAGTTGCTTATCATCACACTAAATGATGTTTTTGATCCGGCCTTCATAGCAGCTATAGCATTAAATTCCGGCGAACCAGGAACCAATGAAGCCTCGAACATATCGATTTTATCTTGATCGTTCCATCGATTTACTCTGGCGACACATTCAAAATATTTCACGTACTGTTCAATGGTTTCGCTAGCCAATTTTGACCGCGTTTGTACCCATGCTGTTCGTGAACCATCACGATAACTTTCGCCCAATATTCTAGACAGCTCTTGCAGTACTGAATCGTTGTTGCCAGTATTAGCTTCACGATCGGCCATATTTGTAAATTATCTGGATCTTGAATGAGATAGAGACTCTGCCACCATGTAATGTAATAATCATTCAAAAATCACGCAATAAAGGAACAAGCTTTATTTCAAAATCACAAATATGTCTTTATTCAACCACATTCAAAAAGCAACTTAATAATTAAACAATACAACACTTCACGTGTTGATTCAATACTCGCCGTCGATGGCGCCACACGCCATTAACCATTACAGTTATCAATAGATGGCAGCACTTGGTCCAGAAAAAATTAAATTGTGGAAAAATTTGATTTAATGGTCAATGTATAAGTACATTGAGTTCAATTTTTATTTGAGTTTGAAGACAATCACAATGATAATAATATACTAGCACATCATAAACGGAAATTTTTCCATATATCGCATAAGAATAATGCTGATTGATTTGAACCAGAATTTGGGAAAGGGCTCGTTTTATTCAAAAAAAATTTTGGTTTCAAATGTGCGCTAGAGAGCACGTAGTAGATAGAATAAATTTCAATAAAATGAGCAAACCTCTCATTAATCGCCGAAGGATTCTTTGATTCGATTCAATAAAGCATCACATGTTTTTTTAGCATCCCCTAATAACATAGCCGTGTTGGGATTGAAAAATATTGGATTATCCACGGCTGCATAACCTACGCCAAGACTACGTTTCATAACAATCACCTGGCGTGATTTCCAAACACGCAGCACTGGCATACCAGCTATAATGGATTCAGGATCATCTTCAGCCGCTGAATTTACGGTATCATTAGCGCCAATAACCAATGTTAGATCGGTCTCGGGAAAATCATCATTAATTTCATCCATTTCCAACACAATATCATATGGTACACCAGCTTCGGCTAATAATACATTCAATTGACCAGGCATACGTCCGGCAACTGGATGTATACCAAATCGTACATTTTTACCACGTTTCCGCAGGACTTGAATCATTTCTGCTAATGGATATTGTGCTTTTGCTACACACAAACCATAACCAGGTGTAATAATAATATTTTTCGCTTCTCGAATAGCATCCACTGATTGATCAACATTCCATTCAGTATGCGTTCCAGTAATGGCACGTGTAGAGTTTGATCCTGTCTGGCCAAATCCACCGAGAATAACATTCGGTAATGAACGATTCATGGCCTAAACATAAAAAATTCATTAAAAATTGAAATTTAAAAAAAAACAAACGAAAAAATCCTACTTTGCACATAATGTAAGAAAGAATGGCACCACTCGATCCAATCAATGCACCAACAATGGTCATTAGATTATTATTCAACATAAAACCTTCAGCACACAATGCCCATCCACTATAGCTATTCAATACGGTTATTACGACAGGCATATCAGCACCACCAATAGCCGATGTCAATGTAACACCCATAATCGTTGATAAAGCTGTAGCTGTACCCAATGAAGATAGGCCAGCCATTTTAGATGGATCCATCAGGAAATAACCCATTGAACCAGCTGTGGCTAACATCATTGCCGAATTAATCACGTGACGCCCAGGTAATAATGTTGGTGCTGAATCAAGTAATCCTTGAAGTTTACCATAACTATAAATCGAAGAAAAAAAGACCAATGAAAATAAATGATTCACTTCAATTTCAGAAACACTTACGCAATCAATGATCCACTAAAAGTGATTCCACCGATAAACGTTCCCAAAAACAAAGCCGTTTTGATGGTCATTGCTGCTGGATCAGTAGCAAGTGTTGAAAAATCATGAAGATATGTAGCGAAACAAGTCAATACAGCTGCTAAACCAACCAGTGAATGAAATGCTGCAACCAGCTGTGGTAGATCGGTAATTTCCAATTTTTTAGCAATAATCAAACCCAATAATCCACCACCTGTCATACAGGCAGTAATCTGTGTCAACAATTCCGGTGTTAAATTCATTGGTCCCAATGTTGCTGCCAGTCCACCGGTAACTCCGATCATTCCCAAAGCATTACCAAGTCTAGCCGTTTTTTGGGAACTTAATCCAGCTAACGCTCCAACACAACAAAGTGATGCACCCAAATAGGCCATCTGATGAACATGTTCCATGCCATTCAATGCTCCCATAGCATAAAGACCGGTAAATGTAGCGGCCGGTATAGCATACAGGTAATTATATTCTGGTGGATCAGTAGGCCGTTTAAACATATCCAACATTCGTTGTGTAATCAAGAATCCACCAGCAATATTGACAGTGGAAATAGTCAATGCTGTTGCACCAAGAATCTGTGGTAATGTTTCGGGCACAACGCCGCCACCCATTAGGAGTAAACCACCGACAGCTGTAATACCGGATACAGCATTGGTCACTGACATAAGTGGTGAATGCAATGCGGGTGTCACACCCCACACGGTATGATAACCAGCAATACCGGCTAAACTAAACGTGGTAGCCATTGTTGTGAATGCAGTATTTGGTGCGATGGATCCTAAACCAATTAATGATCCAAGACCCGCGGAATAGATTAAAGCGGTTTTCATTGTCTGTTGGAAATAATCTCGAGGTAATAATTCTTTGGGCGGTGCAGCCATTGGTACTTTTGAATCGATTGGTTTTGTTGCTGCTATATCAGTGGTCACTTGTTGTTGCACAGGAGGTGGTGGTGGTGGCCAAAGCAATTTACCTTGATGTAATACAATTGATCCACGAACAACTTCATCATCAAGATTTATGTCGAATGAATCTTGATGTTTAGAAATTGATAATAAAAATTTGGAAATATTATTCGAATATAGGGTCGATGATTGAGTGGGTAATCTTGATGGAAAATCAGTAAGACCAATATGTATGACTCCCGATGGTTGGTGTGTATAAATCTCTCCGGGTTTCGTTGTTTCAAAATTACCACCATTTTCAGCAGCTAAATCCACTACAACCGATCCTGGTTTCATTGACATAATCATATCTTTCGTAATTAATAATGGTGCACGTTTTCCTGGAATCAATGCTGTCGATATGATAATATCAACATCTTTACATTGTTGATGAAACAATCGATGTTCAGCATCAAGAAATTCTTTGGACATTTCTTTAGCATAACCGCCGGCACCTTCTCCGGTTTCTTTGATATTAATTTCAAGAAATTCTGCACCGAGTGATTCGATTTGTTCTTTCACTGCCATTCGGGTATCAAATCCACGAACAATGGCGCCCATATTTTTCGCCGTACCAATAGCCGATAGGCCAGCAACGCCACCACCAATAACTAAAACTTTTGCCGGTGGAATTTTACCGGCAGCAGTAATTTGACCGGTAAAAAACCGTCCAAAATGGTTAGCCGCTTCAATGACAGCTTTATAACCGGCAATATTAGCCATTGAACTTAATGCATCGAAAACTTGAGCACGTGAAATACGTGGAATACAATCCATAGCAAAAACATTCATACGTTTACGTGCCAGCTGTTCAATAAGTTGCTGATTCTGTGCTGGAAACAAAAGACTAACCAATGTAGACTCATTACGAAATAACCGCGTTTCCGTGTCAAGTAATGGTGAACGAACTTTAAGGATAATATCGGATTGTGCAAACACGCGGTTACGGTCAACCACAAAAGCTCCTTTGGATTCATAATCGGTGTTCATAAATTTGGCTTCTAAACCAGCATTTTCTTCAATTAGAATCTTGATGTCTTTTTTCAAAAATAATGGCACTGTTGATGGTACAATAGCAACACGATGTTCATTATTGAATGTTTCTTTCAATACGCCTTGAATGAATGAAATGATAATGTAATCAAAACAACTTGAATTGATAACAACAAAAAAAACACTACTCACCAATTTTAAGATTTTTATAGCTTAAACCAGCACCACCACCACCACCACCAGTAGCCGATTTTGTCTGTTCAGATGTCGACGATTTTTGTTGTCGATGACATTTTCGAACATTAGTTGTTGTGAGAAATTTTCTTTGATCCAAAAATTTACGACATGATATTTGATGATGATGTGGAAATTTGGTTAGAAAAAGTAACATTTTTCTTTTCTGTTTGTGTGTTAAAACTTTTATAAATATAAACGAGCCAGTGAAATGAAAATGAAAACCAAGTACCTATGATTTACCTGGTTCTACAAACTACCCTAAAATTGACATGTGCATGTGACATATACACACACAAAAAGGCCTAACAACAGGACCTAGGATCATCGAACACACACTTTTTTCTGGAACATAGAACCACCAACGAAAATTCGTGGTGGCCAAAATCGATCGAATGTTAAAGAATGGTGAAGAATTTGTTATTAGAGTGGCGATGGTGATGAAAAAAACCGGTGGGACCAACAAACAAAAACACACACACACACACACTTACTGTCTGCTTGTTTTAGCAACTCATTTCAATGATTTATACAAAAATCATTTTTTTATATATTCTGCCGAAAAATGCAGAAGTCTTCTTCTTGCCTTTTGTGTTCTGGCCATGCGCTTATCACATATAGCATTCATTCATATGACATGATCATCATCAGCATCGTGATCGATTTTGATTGTCGCGCGGTTGAATGTTTTTCTTTTTCTTTTTCTTTTTTGCTGTAATTTCAAAATTACGAAGTTCATTTATCATTCGTATATATGAATATGGTTCGTTTTTAAACGAAACATGATGAGATTTCCCATGGATATCATGAGATAATCAAGTTTTCCTTCTCTGATGATCAATTGATCATTGTCAGATTTTTCTCTTTGTGTGAAAATGTTTGTCGAGAAAAATGTTACATGATCAGGAGCAATCACTGTAATACTGATGACGATGATGATGATGATTATAATATGTATAAGCCATCTAAATCTAAATAATCTAAATAAAGAAATTAAAAGACGAAAAAAAAAATTGTTTACACATTGCAAAATTTTATTTTTTTTTATTTCATTACTTTCAATGTATGAACCAGTCACATTTTGAAACTCCTCCCATTGTTCAACTATCATTGTATAATTTTTTTCTGTGTTGAGTTTGTACACCTATACACAAACAAAATCGCCGACCCATTTAACTTTGCGAACGTTCTAGAAAATATTAAACCAGGAAAAAGATTTTTTAATTTTTTAAAAAACAAAAACAAATTATGCAAAATTTCAATGACAATCCAACGAAAAATCAATGTATTGTTCATCCTCACAGACAACGAAACGATCATAAATTAATTGATTTCAGTGTTGACAATAACGACATTTGCAGTAAACATCAAAATCAAAATAACCAAACCGACAATAGAACGAGCAGTGGATTGAGTACCACTAATAAATCCAAGGTAACAAAAAAAAAAATTTGATTTCAATTCTCAAATGTATCCCCAATCCATAATAGAATATTATCATTGTTCAACGACAAAACAAACATTTCGGTAATCACCATGTAAATGATGATGATTATGATTCGGCCGGTCCAATCAAACAAACTGATGAAAGTTCATCATCATCATCAACAGCATCGCATGATGATGACGAACCACCTTCTACAAATGTTGGTAAAGCTGTTGTAAAACAACAAAACGGAGAATGTCATAGTCGTCAAATAACTCGTTCAATTGATATTCAAAAGAAAAATGTAAGTTTACTCATTCTTACCCATTTAGTTTGACTGACTTTTGTTTTTCTAGCGATTACGTGGGATACTTAAATATCCACCTGGATGGCACAAACGTACTTTATCCGAATCAGGTGCTGTAGGCATATTTTCACGTTCATTATCCGATAATTATGTTGGTTATTATGGACCACCGTCATCATCATCATTAGAATCACCGGGAATTTTATTGGATTGTTTTGAATATGACGACAATATCGTTGATGGTGATGAAGATGATGATGATTTTAGTATCGATGATCTTATGAAACCAAAAAAATGTGTTACATTTTCCGAGAAACAAGCAACATATGTATTTCGTCCTGGATCCAGTATACTTGGTCGACGGCAAAAAAATCAGAAAAAAGCAAAGAAAAAAAAGGAACGTGAACTACGTAAAATGGTATCATCACTTGAACAATTGGATGATAATGATGACTATGATGATGATCGACGACATAAACGACTTACATTTGTTAATGATTTACGAAATGCAATCGAATTGCAACGATATGCAAAGGGAATTGTTGCCAAAAACAACATCCATGATGATGATGATGATGATGATCTCGATTCACTTTGTTCATCAACTGATTTATCATCATCAGTTGAAAGTAGTAGCTGTTGTGATGATACAACAACATCGGCATCGGATTGTTCATCAGCTGATGAAATGTCTACAACAACAACAACTACATCACTATTGAATCCATATGAAGATGAAATCAATCTAAATGATGATAATTGTAATGGACAACAAAATGTATCAACAAAAACAAAAAAAAATCGTCGTCGTCGTCGTAATCGTAAGAATAAATTATCAATAAAAACATTATTGGAAACAGGTGGCTATGATAGTGATTAATCGATCGGATTCTGCCATATCATCAGTTACGAAGCGATTCCTCAAAAATGCCTCAAAACAAATTTTTCGTTTCAAATTATTCAAATTATTATCTACGTTTATTATTGTTTGTTGGAAACTCTCATCTTATATTTTATTCTACTATTGATATATTGATTCTCAGGCCAGTTTGATTATTATGAAATATTATGGAAAGTTTTATTCAACTTATATTGTTCTCGTATACACATTATTTGTGATCAAATATTTCTCTTTTCAATTTAGTGAAAAATTCCTGAAAAAGTTTTAAATCCTATCAACACTCACACATTCTCAACAAATTTGATATTATCAGCATCCTCATCGTTCGATAGATGGCGACAGCATTTTAAATTTGAATTTTTTTTTTTTGATTCTTTCAACATAATTTCTCTTTTCATTGTTCATTGATCATTGATCAATCAATCGATTTTTTTCTTTCATTTTATTTTCTATCTAATTATTGAATATTTTTTGTTATCCAATTATTATTATATACTGAATTATTGTAATGTAGGATTTTATTGGCTTTAATTTAATTCAATATTTTCCTTTGCGCCATACACACAAGACACAGACATCAGTGTGTGTTTTTTTTATTTTGCAATTTTGTCCATTCATCAATGATGAATGGACAATGGTTCTTCTGTGGACAATTGACGAAAATAATGTGTGCCATATTTTGTGATGGATTAGCATTGATATGTTTACATATTTCTTGTAATGACGATGTACTTAATAGATTGGGAAATCTTGTCATGAACATTGGCAATTTATCTTTAAGACGTATGAAATAAATCTCTGCTTCATCATTTCTTGTGGATCGATATAAACTGAATGCAGTACGTGTTGATGAATTTTCACGATGCAAAAGAATTTCATAATTATTTTGGTTTTTATTATCACAATAATTGTATAAAATCAGTGATTCTTCACGTGCCACAATGTCGTAATGGATATAATCTTCAATTTTAACTTCGACAACCGAATATGGTTCCAGAGAAAAAACTTTAGTCAAGAATTGATTTGCTAACGATAAGAATGATGTCATTTTCAAAAAAATTGCTTGATTCTAAAAAAGAGAAAAACACCAAGATTATAATTTAGTATAATAATAATTGTACCTCGAATAATTGTACCTCGAATTATAACAGTTGTGTGTCATTCGATGATTGCCAGATTGAATAATCAAGGAAATTTTCCTATTCATAAAAACTGTCATGAATTTCTTTTTGTTTTTTGTTTTTGTGGTTTGCATGTCGTCCCTTGTCACGGGTTTTTTGAGTTATTCTCATAAGGGTCGCCTGTGTCTGTCCAAATTGGGCGGAGCCAAAAAAAAAAAAAACGACAGCCTTGCCCTGCCTCGGTAGCGCAGTAGGCAGCGCGTCAGTCTCATAATTTAACACATGCGTACACGTGCGCAATCTGAAGGTCGTGAGTTCGATCCTCACCCGGGGCATCTGGTGGATTCGACCCAAAGTTTTTTTGAATTTTTGCCATTCGTCAATTTATTGATGATTGAATTTCGATTGAAAAATTGGGTTCTGAATTTCATTATTACATCATCATTATTTTTTATAAAAATACAGCTAGTTTGTTCGTGTGTGTTCTAATAATCTGGTTGATTGAAATGTGCGCAATTTGAAGGTGTGAGTTCGATCCTCACCCGGGGCATCTGGTGGATTCGATCCAAAGTTTTTTTGAATTTTTGCCATTCGTCAATTGATTGATGATTGAATTTCGATTGAAAAATTGGGCTCTGAATTTCATTATTACATCATCGTTATTTTAATTAAAATACAGCTACAATTTGTTCGTGTTGGTTCTCATAATCTAGTTGATGATTGAAATATGCGCAATTTGAAGCTTGTGAGTTCGATCCTCACCCGCGGCAATTCAACCCTTCGTTGGTGGAGTGGGGGGTGGATTTGACCCGTTCTTGTTCAATGTTCGTCTTATTTCTCGTGGATTATATTTAGGAATCTTTGTTTGCCAGCCATTGCCAATACCTTCTGTACCATTAACTAAAACCAATGGAATAATGGGTACATAGTAATTGGGTTCAATTATTTGATTATCCTCATATACTGACAAGACAATAATGGATCATCCAATGGTGGAAACAATTTTCTTGCCAATGGACTTTTTATCTCTTCTATTTCTTTGTATTACATTACATAATAATCGATTGTTTTACAAAGTTTCACAAAAATATTCCAAGTGGTGGTGGCTATTCAGCAATGTGTTTCTATATATTTCTGTGTGAGAATTCGGAATTCTACAGGTTATATTCTCTCTCTCTCTTTCTCTATTCTATTTTTACTCACAATAATCATCATTCACTTCATTATCTTTTATTTTTCAAAAATTTTCATCGGCATCATAATGCAAAATTAACGACAACGATGACGACGTGAAGCAATTTAGTTCAAGTTCATTTTACAATCATCATCGTAGTCGTTTTATTTGCTGTGCTGTATGTGTGTTGTAATATAACCATTTTATTACAACAAAAACAAATCCACGTATCCATGATACATCTTCATCTTCTTATTCAAAATAAAACGAAAGATAAATGTTTTCGGCAGAAACACACCACCGCGTGTTGCCATACATACAGACATAAATTCTGTTCGGTATAAAAAAAATCCAATATATTTTATTGGCTTGATGAAATATTAAATTCTGTCATTGCTGCTGCCTCTAGAATCATTACCACAAAAATTCTGACGTTGATTGTTGGTTATTTTTAGTTTTCATCATCATCATCATCATCATGATGAACATCACTGATATTTTTTTTCCGAAGTAAAGAATTTTTATTAGTCATTCTGCCATCGTGGTGGTGTTGGTGAATTAAGAATCATAAATAAATAAATAATTATTCAAATTTGAATCGTCGAAATATAAATCGGATCTACGTGTTGGGTAAGTATGTAATCGATTGTTTGTTTTCAGTTTTTTTTTTTGAATCGTTCATCACATTTGAAAAAAGATATCACTGTGTGTTTCAATTTTTTCGCGCTTTAATTTTTTTTAATCCTTTAATTTCACAAAATAAAACCCAGTAAATTGCCGATGTTTCAAAAACACATCATCATTCTCATCAAACAAAAATTCATTCATTTTTTTAATGGAATTTGAATCCCGAGAATTCTTGATTATTTTTATTTTCTTGAATGCGGCCACATCTGGGTCTAGACTTTAGAGAGTGTGCATGTGAATCCCGTTTTTTTATAATAATACTTTTTCTGGTTCTGATATTTCATTCATTGGAACCAGAACAAATAATTTTCGTCTGCCTGCTAGCAGCATATCTTCACAGAACGGAACACATACGATTTGAATACATCACCAATGTCAATGTATCCAAATCATCAACCGACCAACCAACCAACCAACCAACCAACCACCACCACCACCACCGACAATAACAATAACCAGCACATTGTGTTGGACAGGTTCATCATTACATAAAATTGGGGGTGAACCGAAATGTGAAATGATTACCCGAATGAACAAATGAAATAAAGAACCAACCCATCATACATACAATACACACACAAGATTCGGGTAATATAATCGGATATCCCGAAAACAAGTCATCAATTGTGTATGGTGTATGTGTGGCCTTTCCTTTTTGGCCTCAACAGCAACAACAACTACAATCGACCGACCGACGACTACGACGACGACGACGGTGTTGTTGACCGCACCTCGAACTTTTCTTTTGCTGTATTTATCTTTTTGATTTCTTTCAACTTGCTCGCCTGGGTTTTTGTTTGTTGTTGTTGTTGTTGTTATTTGTTTGTTTGGCTCATTTTTCGATGATGAGCTCTCTCTCTCTCTCTCTCTTTTGGGTCTTTTTTTTTCGTTGACCAATAACCTACCACACATTTATATTCTGCCGTAATCATCATCACCACCGTAATGAAAATTCAACGACAAGTTCATGGCTTGTATAGCTGGTTTTTTTCTTTCGTTCTTTCTTTAAATCGATTATTACATCAATGAGAGAAGATTTTATTTTAGTAATTTTTTTTCTGTTCAAGTTTTTAAAACGAAACGAATGAAAGAAAAACATTGAGCCGAATTTTCGGTTGAAGAGTTGAATATTTTTTTTCTTCTGTGGCTTTCGAGAGAAAAAAAAACATCGAGCACCACCAAACAACACAACAAGAGTGGACTTTTGTGTGTCCGGTGGTTATTGTGAATGAAATTTTTCTGTTATTTTTGTTATCATCAGTATTGATCCGATTGGATCGAAAAAAATGAAAGATAAAATAAACAACGAGCTTCTTGACATCAACGTGACTACATAGCTAGAAAAAAAAGGATTTTTGATCAAATTTCATCATAAGCGACAACGACGACGACGACGACAATATATAATTCATGGTATGATTTTTTGTTTTTTTTTCAAAAACAAAAAAACAAATCAAATCACCATTATTTGAATTCCACAGGATGTTTCGAATACATTCCATTTTGAATGCATGTATGTTCGAAACATGTCTAGCTGGCTCGTGTTTTTGTTTTTGTTTTTTTTCTCAGTCATTTTTTTTTGCAACCACCACTGTGTGTTATCTATAAATAAATAATAAAAACATCCACTTACCGACAGAGCGATAGGAAAAAAAATTGATAAATCAATTGATTTTTGTGATTGATAAATAACGAAGCTATATATTGGTGTTTTTGATTTTTTTTCTGCTGTTATCTATATTTTTGTGTAATAGTTGTTTGTTCACAGTCACTGGCAGATGTATGATGATGATGATGATATCAAATGTCGACGAGATTTTTTTTCATTTGATATTGGAATAATGAACTTGTTCTTTTTTTTCTCAAGGTATGATTAAATTAAATCATTTTTTTTCTTGATCAAATTCTACAACGATGACGATATAGGTGGTGGTGGTGGTGGTGGTGGTTTTTTTCACTTGAAAATTATCAATTCAAATGATGATAATGGATAGAGAGAGAGAAACATTCTTTTTTTTTCTCTGTCTAAATTCACACAATTATTGTACATATTTGTGTGTTTGTATGCGGTAATTATCATGATGAATTTTTTTTTTCTTTTGACCACATTGTCTTCTTTATAAATATATTCAGCCATTATCCCGTTATATTTGCCGCATACACACACACACACATATGAATTTGACCAGATTATAGGCCAATTATGTTGTTTCACATTTTTGTTGAAATTCAAAAAAAAACAACAACGAAAAAATTACCTTCAAGACACACACACACACACACATACACATCAACAATTTTGCTGTTGTTTTGTTTCCCTTGATGATGATGATGATATAATCTTTTAGAATAATCAGATAATTCATTTTATCCGAGCAAAGAAAAAAAATTTCATTTTATTTTATTATTATTCAACCAGTGTCACGTTTTTCTTCTGATGTTTTTGTTGTTGTTGTTGTTGTTGATTTATTTTTAAAAATGACCACTAATCACTAAATCATTGTTGTTGTTGTTGTTTTCATTATTAAACATGATACAGATCTTATCATCATCATCATCATCATTCGAATGTCATGACATTCGAACAATCGAAAAAAAACTGTCCAAGTATCGATTGTTTCATTCCTCTCTATTTTTCAAATGAATTTCAAATTAATTATATATTCATCATCGAGAGATTACAATTTTTTTTTCTTTTGGTGATCTACAAATGTCCAATTGATCATCATCATCATCTTGGATGATGTTTCAATGTTTAAACATAGAGCTGTGTGTGTGTGTGTAATGTTGGTGGCCTACAAGGTGGCCATCACATCATCCTCATCATCATCATATAACTTGTATTTCATTTTTTTTCCTTATTACCTACCAGAAAAACAACAACCGACGAAAAATGAGCCCAACATTTGATCAAATGTCCAATCTCTCTCTCTCTCTGTGTGTGTGTGTTTTGTATATATCTAATACAACCATCATTCAGTCAATCATATTGAGCATTCACTGGTTCTTCGACCTTTTTTTACTTTTTTTATCTTTTTTTTTATTTAAAATGATGTTGTTGCCGCTGCTGCTGGTTGTTGAATGAATGGACGGTTGACTGACTAGTTTTTTCTTCTTTTAGTATTCGTCTTTAACTAGATTAATTTCCTGTTTTTTTTTCATTCTTTCTTTTTTGGTCAACTTGGTCATCACTGTGAATACATACATACTAATACAACACCAACCAAAATGGCCATTCATAATTATATCGGTTTTATACGTCGTGGTGTTATATTCCACCGTTATTAATACCAAAAGAAAACCCATTCTTTTGATTATTTGTCAAATTTGGTCAAATCATCCAATTAATCATTTTTACAGACAACTAAAAGAATTTTCATCCATAATTCAATTCAATAATTGTAACAATTGTTCTAAATTTAGAATTTGCACATCAATCAATCAAAATCTCAACTTTGTTCCAAAAAAAAACTCATCTTTGGTCAGTATATATTTTTTTTGCTGTTATAACCATCCGGTTTTTTTTATATCATGGATCATTGATCGATTGATTGATCAATTGGTTACATATGTTGTTTCTTAATTTTTTTTTTAATGTAAAAAAATGCCATTTTTTTTGTCTCATCATCATCATCATTATCATTCATTACCATTATTATAATGTCAATGTTTTTTTGTATATATATAAAAAAAAGAAATCATTTTTTTATGATTATTATCATGTTGTTTGTTGGTGGTTGCAAGTTTTGTTTTCATTTGATTTTTTTTTCTTTCATCTTTTTGACTGATTGTTTGTTATTGTTGATCATAATCACACTCACTGCATGTGTGTTTGTTTTGTATGGTTGTCATCATCATCATCATTCATTCAATCTCTATAATCCAAAAAAAAAAAAAAAATGGTAACGATATGCATAAAAATGTTTTTTTGTTTGTTTTCCACAATGAAAACACACACACACACACATCTCACTTTTGTGTTGATATATAGTTTCAATTTTTTTTTTATTTAGTCACATTTCACATCACCGTGTGTGTGTGTGTGTGTGTTTGTATTTGTCACGGGTTTTTGTTGTTGTTGTTTACTAATTAGTATTGATCATCATCATTATAAAATTATAGATTTGTTCCAGAAAAAAAAATCGATTGATTGACCCAAAAATCATGAAATGTGTGTGTGTGTGTGTGTGTGAAATAGATTTCAATTTCTCTGCTTTCTGTTTTCATTCAAATTCAAATTCAAATCAACAAACAAAACAGACAAACAAAACAATTTGTGTGTGTGTGTGTCCATTATCTATGTATAGTCGTCGTATAAATATCGTCGTTATCTTTTTTTTTTTTGCAGATAAATGAAGATAATAATAGCCAGGATTTTCTTTTTCTGGCACCCGTTCTGACCTGAGAAAGACACTTTAAACTTCAACTTAATTGTTATTTTTTTCCATAATCTTATCTGATGAATGATGATTATAATGATGGTAGTGTTTTTTTTTTGTTTGAAAAAAAATTATTTTAATCATTTTTTTTTTTTTTGTTTTTTTTTTTACAGTGTGTCCATTGACATGTGTGTTGAACTATCATCATCACCATTGATGATGATGATGATGGCAGCAAATAAAAATGTCCAGTGGCAAATTGACAACAACAACAACAACAAAAACTTTTTGATTAAATATGTAACCCATCATCATCAGTGAATATAGATTTTTGTGTTTTATGAATTTTTTGTTTTGTGTACACGCACGTGTGTGAATGTTATCATCATTGTATTTGAATTTACATACAAAGATTCAATTTTCACCTGGTTCGATATTCGTGATTCAACCATACATCACCATATCTGAAAAATCAATCAATCAATCAATCAATCGATCAATCAACCACGACCAAACAACAAGCAAACGAATCAAACGAAAACATCTGTTCACATTATAACAATGGTTCTCATCATAGAATTTTTTTTGGTTTTTTTTCGATACTTGGAGTTCATTCATTAATAATATGTTTATTATTATTCATCATCAAAATCGTCGGGCAAGTAAAAAAAAAGAAAAAATTCGTAAATACACAAAAGAAATCTGATGAAAGAAAGAAAATAAATCTGATCCGCTTTTTCGTAACCGAATAGTAATAGTAATAATAATTATTATGGCCAATGTTCGAGCCGAAATATTGGCAGCTAGTCGATCGCGAACAACAACCGGTTATTGGAAGGATTCGATAAATAGAGCGGCAAATAATAACAATAACAATAATAATAATCAACAATCGACAATCAACAATATTGGCAATAATAATAATAGCCAAACTTGTGCCATTGAGAGTGTTGTTGCCATGTCTTCTTCAACATCATCATCGTCATCGACAATTGGTGGTGGTAAGCTCAATTCATTGAAATTAACATTTGAATCATCTACCAAAAATGTTATTCATGGTGATCATCATCATCATATAAACGGATCATCATCAAATAATAATGGTGGTAAAATATTTAATCGAAGCCATTCAGTACCATCATCATCAGCTACAGCGTCTAGTGGTGTTGGTGGTCGTAAACTTGGTACAAAAGTAAGTCAAATAGCCAATCTATTTCAATCATTATCACCACCAACATCGGAAACAAATCTATCATCATCAATATCGACATCAACATCATTATTGAATGGTAAACACCATCATCATCAACAACAAAGATCGTCATCATCATTATTAACACAAAAATCAAACAGTTTAATTTCGGTTAATTCACCGGCAGCGGCAACAGCAGCCGTAACAACAACAGCAACATCTGCGACGACGACGACAACGACAACGACTACAATATCAATGAAAAGAGATAGTATGCCTAATTTATCGAATTTAGATCATAAAGGAAATGATGATCAACAGCAACAACAACAATCAATCAAAACAAATGGCCAAATACTTAATAATAATATAAAATCGATTAAAAATCGTATGCTCAATGATAATAACAATAACAATAATGATCATCATCATCATAATCATAAAACAATAATCGATACGGGTAAACATTTAACTAATGGATCAAATCATTCAACGACGGCGACAACAACAACAACAACAACAACAACAGTAACAACACAACCTAAAAAGACGGCTATAATTGTAAATACTACGAATAATACGAATAGTTTGGATAAAAGAAAAATAAGTTTCGATAATTATTGTCATTTGAAACATAATGGGACAACAGCAACGACACCGGTGACAACAACAAATGGATTTAACAGAGAACATAAAACGAAACCGGAATTATTGCCAAAAACCATACGTCAATCGGCGGATATGATGATACTGAAATCAAATGTACGTTCGCCACCACCGCCACCAGTTTCAACTATAAATGGTGTGGTGAAAAAAACATTACCAACATTATTACAACGTTCAGAAAGTCGTGTATCAAGATTTAATAATGCACGTGCTGTATTTGAACGTTTACAATCATCTGATTCGATTATTTCATCACAAAAAACAACAATTACAATGAATGGTCATAATGAAAATAATGGCGGTGAATCAAAATTATTGACGAAATTCAATTCATTTGATTCAATTAGATCGAAATCATCATCTCCATCATCGTTGAACACAACGGCGGCGGCGGCAACAGATGAAACGCCGTCCACGCAACAACAACAACGAACAAATGAATCGAATGAAGAAGTATCATCACCCAATGTTAAAGTATCACATGTTAGAAATTTATTTCAACGAAATGATAATGTTTCAAACGATGATGAAACCAAAGTATTACAATCGGTCATTGTTCGTAGCAATAGTAATGCATCTACCAAAGAAAATTCACCGGTTTCTGATTCGGAATCATCATCATTGATTATTCAACAACAACAATTATTGCCATTGAATAAATCTACATCATCATCATCGTCGATGGTGAGTTGTTCACAAGATCAATTACTTGATAAAATTGTTGAACAAATTACCGATCCGTTGGATAAATTATCCAATGTTGATCTCAATAGTTGTGATATATCAGGCATTCCAGATGATGTAAATATTGATGAATGTCTAAATAATGTTGGTGTTGTCACCGATGAAGATGCACAACGTCTATTAAAAGAACAAATGCTGAAAAATGATGAAGATGAAGAATCAAAGAATACGGTATTCGATGATTCAATTAAATTGATCAAAAAAAACCATCTAGCAACCATTGATAGTGATGACAAAATTATTGATGATAATTGTGGTGATGAAAAAGAAGAAGAGGAAAGCGAATTGATATTCATCGATAATATACCATTTCATCGACGTAAAGATGGGGAAATCTATATGGAAGCACCGGGTATACCACCAGAAGAAGAAGATGATGAAGAAGAAAATGGATTTCTTGATGATCCACAACAACAACAACAATCTGATCAATATGATCTGGAGACAGGCAACATAATAATGCCACAACAACACCAACAACGTAAACGTAATAGTAAAGTTCGTTTCAGTTCAGAACCAATAAAGGTGTTTATGACATATTCGGCACAAGAATATGATCGTCGTAATGAAGAATTTGATCCGGTTGTGGCATCGGCTGAATATGAATTAGAGAAACGTATTGAAAAGATGGATACATTTGCCGTTGAAATTGTCAAAGGCGATGAAGGACTTGGTTTCAGTATAATTGGGTTCGTTTTTTTCTCTCCAATTTTTTTTCAAATCTTAGCTAATCCTGATTTTCTTTTATAATTCTCAATGATAGGATGGGAGTTGGAGCTGATGCTGGTATCGAAAAACTTGGTATATTTGTTAAAACAATTACCGAAGGTGGACCTGTACATCGTGATGGACGGTATTTGCTCATTTCATTGAGTTTTTTGTCGTGATTTAACTGAAATTCATTTTCTATCTGTTTAGTATACAACCAAATGATCAAATTATTGAAGTGGATGGCAAATCATTAGTCGGTGTTACACAATCCTATGCAGCATCAGTATTACGATCAACATCGGGTCTAGTACGTTTCGTAATTGGACGTGAACGTGATCCAGCCAATAGTGAAATTGCTCAACTTATTTCGCGTTCCATTCAATCGGAACAGCAGCAACAACAACAACAACAAATGATGTTGATGAATCAACAGCAACAACGTTCTATTGGATCAGATTCAACAATGATGTATCAGATGATGGAAAATAATGATGAAATGTCTACAAATACCGAAATGGTCGATCAGAATAATTTACTTAATGAACATGAACAACAACAAGATGATCAACAATTTGAAATGTTACAACAACAACAACAACAACAACAGCAGCAGCAACAACAACAACAACAATTATTTGCTGATCTACAACAGCCACAATCCCAACCAACGATTCCAGGAAATAAATCAACATCTCAAATGAATAATGATCAAATGAATGTATCATATATACAACAACAACATCTGCAATCATTACGTGATATTGATATTCTAAAGCGTAATATTATTGAATGGCAATTAAAATATTCATCATTAACCGATGAAATATGCAAAGTGAAACAAAAATCTGATTCAAAAATCTATGATCTACAAAAACAATTAGAAGATGAAATGGTAATATCCAAAGAAAAAGAAGCTCAAATTATTACATTGCAAAAAGAATTGGATCAAAAGAATACACTTTTCAATGAATTTAAACAACAATATAGTTTATTGGAAAAGAAATATTTAAAATTGAAAAAACTAGTCAAAGATTTACAACAACGTGAACAGGACCTATTGCAAAAGGATCAATCATTTCGAAAAATGTTTGATGATGAAAAACAACAATCAACATTGATGATTGATTCATTACAGGAACGTATTACACGTTTGGAACAACAAATTGGTGAAAAATTCAAATCAAATAAACAGGAATCAATCGATGTTGAAAATGATGAAAATAGTAGTAGTAGTAGTAGAAGTAGTTGTAACAGTGGTGCTATTACCGATGATCATTCATCGAAAACAGATCGATCATTTAAAGAGGCTATTAGTCAAAGTGAAAACATATCACTTTTGGATATTTCATATTCAAAACAAAAAGCTGAGCTTGTTAGTCGTGGTAGTTTGGCTAATCGGCAGCCACCATCATCGAATATAATTAAAAAGAATTCATCATTATCAAGAACATCAAGTAATAATGATGTTTATTCTGAATCTTTTTCCGATAATAATAACAATAATAAGGAATCATCAATGATTGCTCAAACAGAATTTAATCAAACAATATCATCAACACCAAAATCATCGATAATTGATGAAAAATGTTCTAATCTCTCATCATCATCATCATCATCACCATCACGTTCACAGGCTAAAATGATATGTCAACAGGCAGTGGCAGCTATTGCTGCTAAAAATGCCAATTTAAATTCATCACCAACAATGACAATCAATGTTGCTGCTGCTTCCAGATGTGGTCAACGAAATTCCAATATTTCCGACAATCAAACATTTCAGCATCAACAATATATTGAATCACCATTATTAATATATGAGGCATTAACACCACTTGATGCATCGAATGTTCGTCATATGATGTCACCACAAGCAACAACAACAACAACAACAACTTCCCAATCATCACCAATACGTTCTATGGTTGTTGATCAGCATCTACAAACATCAACAATTTCCTCATCATCCGGTTCTCTAATATCACCAAATTCAATTACATTTGATAATGATGATTTGATCTCAATGGCTACCTATAGTGGTAGTGGTGGTGGTGGTGGTAATTATTCATTTGTTGATGATATGAGCCATCACTCATCTAATATTTATTCAAATGAATCATCAACAGCGAATACATCGGCAACAAATACCCTATCATCTTGTCATCAACAGAATTCCCTTCCATGTATGAATACATTTCCAAATAGCCTATCGGTTACCGATTGGAGTGTATTGGATGTTGTTGAATTTCTTGAACAAATTCATCTTGGTTCATATGGAAAGCGTTTTCAAGATGAAAATATTACTGGTGCTCGATTTATACAATTGGATAGTGCTCAACTTAAGGTTTGAAAAATTGATTAATAATGGATAATGACTATTTTCTATTAATTTTTTCTTTTTTTTTGTGTTTTTTTAGGCATTAGGAATAATAAACAGCGGTGATCGTCAATTATTGAAGAAAAAAATTAAAGAATTTCGACAACTATTGGATAAAGATAAAAAAGAACAACACAAAGTAAGAGCAGGAGATAATCATGGAAAGATTCATTTTCGTAATGCTTTCAAATGAATGAATGAATCAATCAATGAAAAAATAGCTCAAACTAATCAATTTAATCTAACCAAACAATCACAATAATGCAGCAATATATAATTATTTAATTAATTGTCAACAAAAATCATAAATCAATCAATCATTGCCAATCACATTATTATCATCTTTAATTAATTGCATGTTTATATAAATGACATATTCATACAATCATCGTCAATAATGAATGATGAAAATTAACTAAAAATAATTCAAATTCACATCATTAGCCGCTTTATACTTATCATCATCATCATCATCCTCATCATCTTTATTATTATTTTCCTCACTATATCTTATATCGAATACAAAACAAAACAAACCAAAATCGAATCAAATTCTCTAGTCTTTACCTACTACTGCATCTCTTTGCGCATTCCAATTATATAATATTCTTTGCTTCTACTCTCTTTCGCTATATAAACCCAATTCTATCGAATCAAACAAATAAAATATTCAAGAATTATTCTTTTTCATTTTTTTTCTTATCCCTATTCTTTTTTCCAAACAAAAACCATATTCGGGATCAACAACAACAAAAATCTTCATCTTTTTCTCTTTTATCCACATGCACACACACACACACACACACATACACAACATTCAACAAATTTCTTTTCGCGAAAAGGCCAACATTACCAATCGACGATTATTTGCTCGTTTCCGGTATAGATTTCGAAAAAGACGTAATAAATAATCATCAGCATGGTTGAATATGGATGATATAATCGATTATTGAATGAATTTTTTTTCCTTCAAACTTTATACACAAAAAAAAATGATGATGATCATTTTCATTTCATTTCATTTCATAATTAGGATTCAGGATTTATTTTTATCTTTAATTACCTGTGATTTGATGTTTGATTCTTTTTTTCTCTATAATATTATCATTTCATGAAAACAAGAAAGAAAACAGAAAAAAAATTACAAATTTGGATAAACATTTGTACTTTATTACTTTATTTTTATTATTTTGATCAATCATCAATTTATAATATAATTTCATCGTCATTCATGCCATTTTTTGTTGTATAATCTTTTTTTTCTGTAAATTTTATTTTTCATTATCATCATTATCAATCATCAATCAATGTGTCTAATTGTCTTTTTTTTTAACAAACTTTTGCAACAACAATAATTAAAAAAAAAAACAAAACACGCACCAATGAATTTTTTTTATTTATTTCATTATCAAAATCTAAATCAAATTAAATATATAGTATATGCGGCAACCACTACATAAAGGACCCATACTTGTTGTTTAACCTTTGTGCCGTTGACAGTAAAGTTTTTTTTCTCTCAACCGTTTTGCGAACGTTACTATATTGAAAAGAAAAAAAAATATTGACTTGTAGCGAAAATTCCGATAATGTTTTTACACAATTTCATCTTTATCGTAGTTATTTTTATGTTAAAAGATGACAGCATCTATTATCAAAACAAAATTCCAATTCACATTTAAACCATGGTGTTGTCTTGAGAAAAATAACTAAAAACAACCAATTTCGAAAATCATTTATCCCCTATATTATTAGTATAATTGGCAGGAAAAAATGTGTCAAATAAAACAAAATAATGAATAAATTGCCAAAAACTTTCATTTGAAAATTATAAATTCTACTGTGCCAATCTCATTGGCCATTGTAAATAGTCGGTTGATTCGATATATGAAAAAAATGATATTCTAACTAATGGACAGCGATTGTGTATATAATGATGATATGATAGGATAGAAAAAAGCAATAAGTATCAAAAACGATTGCCACAAGAGAGAGAGAGAAAGTTGATTCAATTCATTCACGTTCAGTGGTTACTTCAATACAAAGTACAATGAATGCATTATTACAGGAATATTTTTCTTGGTCCAATAATTTTCCACGTAATAAATTACTAGCCATTCCAAATCGTGATATTGAATCCGAACTCCATGAATCACATGAAGCATCCATATTACGTATACCGTTTTTATCTGAACCATGCCATATTAATTTCTGTTGCCATTGTTGATCAGTGAATATATTACGACCATCAAAGCTATAGATTTTTGGTGGATATGGAAATGGTGCACCCCAACCAGTGAACATATCTCGTACTTGATTGAATAATAATTCATCTTTCATATTCACAACTGGTAAACGTGAATCACGTGCACGTACAAGGCTATCTAAATTTTGAACACGTGATGTAATGAATGCACGAAATGTTCCTTTCAAATTGGCACGTCGTGATTGTCGAAAACATTCATAATCAACATCTCGTACACCATGCATATCACCGGTATATGGTTGATTCAATGCTACCAATCGAAGCTATTGATTTTCAGAAACCAAAGAAATGATTGATTGATTCGATAATTATCAAACGCACAACTTACTTTTCTTTCATGCAATATATGCTGATTGTTTTTTTCAAACAAAAACGAAAAACAACAATATTATTCTCAGATTTATTGATTCATAATCGATTACCCGATTAGTTCCAGATGATGGAAGATTGTATTCGCCTACTGCATTTCCATTTACTGGTTCAATTGTTGTACCGTCATTCGATATCTAATTGAATAATACAAAAATTTTTCATTTTTGTAGAAAAACAAAAATAAAATCATTTGTCTTACCTTTTCTATTTGTAGACTATTTTCGTTCGGTTTGATTACACGTCCAAGCTTTTAAAATGATTTTTCAATTAATAACCAATATTGTAATTCGAAAAAAATCAATCAATTTACCGATATATATTGCCAACCATTGGCTACACGTAATAATAATGATTGTTCACTAACCACGAATGCTAACATTCCTTGATGGGTTTTCATTAATGCCGATTGAAGCTCGTCCATATCATTATAATTGTTAATTGTCATCATAGATTCATGTTCCGAATCGAATGATTTCATACGATTATCTAAATATAAATGTAAATAAGAATGAATTTCACCAATAGTAATAACCATTCTACAGCTTACGACGTGATTTTTCAGGCCAATTCTCATATGAAACGATAGTGGCTGGTTCACCTTTTTCTCCTTTAATACCGTTTTCCATCTTGATTTAAATATGAAAAAAAATCGATAAAAATAAAAAAAATTCATTGATATGAAATAAATTTTTTTTAGAGACCACCAAACCATTAGACGTTTGATTTCCTATAAATATGAAAAAATAGATGTTAAAACTCTTTTTTAAATGAAAAAAAAATTCCATCAAATGAATTACATGAATTTTAATGGCATCTCCTTTCGGTCCTTTTGGTCCCATTGGACCTTGTTTTCCTATATAGTTGGATCGAGATTATTTATGCCCAATATTCTTATCGATCACTCACCAATTTTTCCTCGTCTACCTCGATCACCTTTAGCGCCACGAATACCAATTCCAAGTTCCCCTTTTTCGCCTTTATGGCCCGGAAAACCACGCGGACCAATTGGTCCTGTTTCTCCGATACGACCAGCCATATAAGTGATCGATGGGTCCATTATGGAATGATCATTCTAAATGTTGATTAATGATTGGTTTAAAATTTTTCAATTTCAATCTTTCAACAACTTACATCAAACGATGTTCGTTTATCAAATGATCCGGATGAGAGTCCAGGTGGTCCGGGCAAGCCGATCGGACCCGGAAAACCTCTGGGACCTGCATCACCTTTTGGACCACGTAATCTATCGCCATATTGATCGATCATAATGGATAGATCACATTGACAACATTGCGTATTATTATTTATTCGTTGATGATGTCCATTACAAGTGATTGAATTACGGTCATTTTCCACATTATCATTCGATTCAACATTTGTCTTTTTGGTTGTTGTTAATATTGAAACGGGTGGTGGTTGCGGCATAAGTGGCTGCTTTTTTTGTTCATCATTAATACCACCACCGATTTCTGTAGTTTCATCATTATCATCGGATCCAAAATCCTATTCAAATAAAAAAAGACAATTATTTAGCCAAGTTAATTTCAAAAAAAGCAAAAACAAAATTCAATCAAAATTAATCGAAAAAAAATTTCCAATTGAAAAATAATGAGAAAAAAGAACAACAGAATCTTTTTTGAACATCAATTTGGAATTAGATGATTTGATTTACTCACTGCCCATCTTCATCATCGTTGAATCGTTACAATATTTATTTTTAAATGAAATGGAAACGAGAAAGATAGAGAAACGAATCAATGAAATGTGAAATGATGATGATGATGTGCATGTGAAAAAAGACGTGATAAGAATTGAATTTCTTGGTTTTTTTCTGTGAATGAAATAAATTGGATTATATCATAGTTTAATAATATACTATATATGTGACGACGTGATTAACTATGTGACAATTTGATGATGATGATGACCTTTTTTGTTTTTGTTTTTCTTTTGGGATGAAAGTTCACAATTTGAATTTGATTTTCACTTTTAGAATCGATAATTCAGAGTTCAGAGAGTCAAACATGCAAGCAAAGAGAGATAGAAAAAGATCATCAAATCGATATATTGTCATTGCATGGTGAATGTGTGTGATAATTAATTTCTTTCATTCTTTAACCATATGTTTGGAACGAACACACAGGCACAAAAATTCATGAAACAGGGCACGTTTTACTATTACAATCGAAACACAACATGCACAACATTTCATGAATTGTGACGAATCCAAGAAACAGAAAAAAATTGTCAAACTTCTAAAAATGAAAGAAAATGACGATGACGATGATGATGATGAACAGAAAAAAAGGAAAAATTTCGAAAATTCAGCATTTATTTCGAACGTGACTGAATTATGGTTGATCGACTTTTTTCGTTTCGTTTCGTTTTGTTTTGTTTCATCAGAAAACAAAACCCATTGGATGATTGAATCGTTTCGTTTTGTTTCATTTGGTTTTTTTTAACCATTGAACGATTAGAACTACCACAGAACACAACGAAACCAAACGATAACAATCACCAAGGGACCATCATTACCACCGCCACATATATATCGATTCTGTCAAAAATTTTTTGTTTTTCTATTTTCATTAATTTAGCTCAAGTGAAAACAGAAATAAATTTTCACCATTCACTTTTATTGTCGGTTGATTGGTTGGTGGTGATTTTACATGGCAAAAAAGAAAAAAGATCACATTTATGATGCCACAACCAACAATCTCAATTAGCACTGTGTGTCAAATTAATAATCTAACAAAACAAAACAAAACAAAAAAATTGTCGATCAAAATAAAAATCGATTGAATTTGAAATGATCAGAGATGGTCATGAGATTTTTTTTTCCATTCGGTTGAACACGGACACACACGAATTAATCGTGTATCCAATCAATTTGTATCAAAAAGTTTTTTTTGTTTTAGCTAATTTTTTTCATTCACTCACTCTCACTCAAATGATCATACTGATGATGTGTCAGACATTTTTTTTTTGCTTTTCGATTCAATTGACATGAATTAAATTATTACTTTGTTCGTCTTATAAAAGTGAAAAATTCTTTTATGTTATGTTCACACATCATATTAGCGTGTGTATGTGTGTCTTTACAGAATTGATGATTCTGTAAAATTCTAAAGGATCGAGATAATAGAAAACAAGCGGCTAATTAATAAACGCGATTCTCTCTGTGTTGTTACAGAAACAGAAAAAAAATGTTCATCACCATCGACACTATTTCAGAATTAAACATTAAAAATTTACAAATTCCCAATTGACCAATATTCTTTGAGTTTCGGTTAAAGTTTTTGATCATCATTTTACTATTTTCAATATTGATTGTTCAGGAACAATTAAATATCGATCGATTCGATTCGATTCGAATTGAATTGAATTGAGTGTTACCCTATAGAAGTCAATCGATATGTTTCAAACACACACACACACACACGCACAAAAATTACTTATCGAGAATTCTTAAATAAGGAAAAAACGGGATATAATGTTCGAGTGAAAACGGGAAAAAAGTGTTCATAAGTCTTAATGACTTTATTACACTTTGACATATTGTTGTTTGATTATTTTTTTTTCTTTGTCGAATGAATCGACAAATAAATCATTACCAAATGTCGACATTTCACACATATGGACATTTGTTTCAATAATAATAATAATGGACGCGAGATCCAGGATTCATTATTATTATTATTATTGAATATCCAAAAAAAAAATCAATAAAGATTCAAAAAAGAAAAACAGACAAAACTTACCAGACTAAAAAATGATGATGATGATGATGATTTTGGATCATTTGATCCAAAATTCCATGTATGACAATTATTGATTAAGAAAATGATTCCAATACAGATGTAAATGATTCGTATTGTTTTATCCATTGAAAAACAATGAAAAAATGGTGATGGTGATTTTTGATCAATGAAACACACACACACACAGATTTTGATCAAGAAAAAAAACTTTTCAGAAAAAAAATAATTCGGACAATCGAAACAATAATCCAAATGCACAAGTGTGTGGTGTATAAAGCGATCGACAGATTGGAATCGAATGAGGGAATTGATGGGAAAAAATTGCACACAAAAAAAACAGCAGCTTGACAAGAGTGAAACTTTGATAATGATGATGGTGGTGGTGGCGGCGGCTGTGGATACTAAAACAACCAAATCTAGAATCCAAAAGAAAATGGGAAAAAACTTTTGTTTATAATTTGAGAAAGAAAAGAAATTACAAATATTAAATACACACACACACACACACAAACATACCAGAAAAAACGAAACTTCTATCTATTTTTTGTATATAAACGGGCAAAAGAAGAATATCAAAAAGATCGACAAAAAGAATCGGAATGTATTCAACAATCTCAAGACGACAAAGAACCGGCCACATTCGAATCGATGATCATTTTGGGCGGATATAAATAGGTTGATGATGATGATGATTGGAGTTAATGTAGGAGAAGAACGCATGCGTGCATGAATAAACATTCGATTCGAATGTTTTTTTTCATTCGATTTGATTTTTTTCAATTATCTTTTCAAAGAGAATAATTCTTCTTCAAAAGTTACGAATATATTCTGGTTTCGTTTTCGTTTTGTCTCGTTGTTGTTGAATAATAATAAATAATAATGATGAATTGAATTCGATTTTTTTTAAAGAAAGAAAAATAAAATTCTGGTGTGTTCAATTTCAACAAAAATCAATAATTGAATTGAAGATGGTGGTGGTGGTGGTGATGAAGATGAAATGGTTCATTTTTTTCTTCTTCTTCGTTATTTATTATTTGTTGATTGAATATAATCATAACCGCCGTTGTCGGGTGAATAAATAAACACATTATTCCCTGGACGGTTTTGCAAACCAAAAAAACAATATTCTACTATATTGATACATCATTCGAATTGATTGATTGATTGATTTTCGATCTTTTTTCTCAAACGTTCAGCATCCGCATCATCATCATCATTAGAATCAATTCAAATTCATGATTCGTCTAGTTGTTGATTGATTCTCAATATTGAATCAAAACATAGTAACACATTCACATCATTCATTCCAATAGATGGCGTTGTTGAATATCCATTTTCACAAAAAATGATTCCAAAATTCGTCAAATTCTTCAAGTTCTTTTTTCCTTCTTCAATATATCATGCACATGTGCGATTGGTATGACGCCAGTGGTTAAAATTCTTCGATCCATCACACATTCCATAATGTGTTATATATACGACGATATTTTTTTTTTGGGTGTCTAAATAATAAAAATACTGCATTATGCTGGAACACATGTGCCGTATTTGTGTTTCGGTTTCTTTGGTGTTGAAAAATTGATTGACCGACAACAACAACAACAACAACAACAAAATTGAAACGAAGAAATAAAAAAAAAATAACCGAAATGAAACTTAAACTCGGATAAAGAAAAAAAATTGCCACTTTTCAAGCACAAATAATGAGCTTATTATTTTTTTATTGGCCTACGATGATATACGCCCAAGAAGATTCTTTTGATTATCGATGAAAATATCGAATATTTTATCATTGGCCACGGTTGCCACCATCAATGATCAATTATATGGTCGATATGGTGCAATACGTGGTGCAATATTTGGCCATCATCATCATCATCATCAAATGATTATCACCAATCATAAACGATTATCAAATATTTCAATCTACATCGTATTATTCATAATGGTCATTTGTTTTTCTATAACAATGATATTGCTCACACAAATGTTGTTATCAACAACATCAACATCGACAACAACAACGATGGATCAATTTGATTCATACAATATAACCATCTATAGTGGTAATAATGGTGATGGTCTATTTTCTGCTGCAAAATTGGCTGAATCACATTTTTCATTGGAAACATTTTTATCAAATATCAATACAAGCTACACGTATGATGATAATATTTTTAGCTCCAATAATTTTCGCTGTTTTGGTCATCAACAAAAAACCACCGATGAATGGATCGATTATTGGCAACCGGTATGTTCATCTGGTGATAAATTCTATGTATTTTCAGCATATATTGATTCATATAATCGATCAAATTTAAATTTAAATTTTTTTGATTCAAATCATCATCATAATGACAATCAAGATTATTTTGTAAGAATAATTGCTGTTACACAATTGACAAGTAAAGAGAAAATAATTTGTTCATTTTATTCCACCACCACCACCATCGAAGAAGATAGTGAAAAACAGTCAACAACTTCAAGTTGGTTTCGTCATGGTAAAATGAAACCAATACGTGAACATTGGAATCTACAATTCAGTGCATTCTTTATTTATTGTCCATTACCAAAAACGGTGATTATTCAAAATGATCACGGTAAAATGAAAACAAATTATCATTTATCAATTATGGCCATATCAAAACAATGGCATGTTGACGGTGATGATGGTGAAGAATTTCATCGATTATTGAAACGAAATGTTCAAATATTGAAAACAATTGTGCCTTCAAATCGATTGCCAATACATGGATTACAACAACAAATTAATCAACCGGATGATGATAATGATGATGGCAAAAGATTTGATGATGAAAACAAAATGATGATGGCCATATGCGTAAAACCATTGCATTATTATTATAATAAAACTATAAATCTAATGGAATTTATAGAGCTTAATCGATTGCTTGGCGTGAAAAGATTTTATTTTTTCAATCACACAATTTCATCACAAGTCAACCATTTGCTTCAATTATATCAACATTATGAACCAGATTTATTGAATATTTTTCAATGGCAATTGCCTATAAAATCACAAACCGAAATACGTACTGAAGGTATATTTGCTGCATTAAATGATTGTCTTTATCGTGCACGTTATAACCGTTTTCGTTATGTAATGTTTATCGATTTGGATGAATTTATCATGCCAAATAATCATCAGAATTTAATTGATTTACTTCATGATGTTGAACAATTTTATCCAAATAAAATTGGTGCATTTTCATTTCGGAATGGTTTCTTTTATTTACAATATCCAGATGATAATCAACAACAACAACAAATTGGCAAATCAATCAATAATGATAATCTTCATCATAAATTAATAACATTGACAAAAACATGGCGTAAAATTAATCTGAATATTCATAAACAACGTTCTAAATGTATTGTTTTACCGGAAAATGTTGTAGAAATGGGCAATCATTTTGTATGGGAATTCACATATGGTAAACATACATTGAATATTGATCCAAAAATTGCTTACCTACATCATTATCGTGTTTGTGAGTTTGGTGGTGATAATTGTATAAATGATTCCGAACATATTATTGATCGTCGTGCATATTATTGGGCGCCATCATTATTGAATAATATTCATAGACGATTGCAAATATTTTGTGATTCGATGCCTCAACAATTAAATGATGCCTGTAATTATCGTCATCACTGAATGGACAACAGAAGGTTTTCTTCACTTTTTCAATGTCTTTCTTCTTCAAATCGATCTTCTGATGCCTTGATTTTCAATTTATTCGGATGTGGCTTTTTTCGGGACTGGGGCTTCCGTTTTTTTGTTTGTTTGTTTGTTTGTTTTCTTCCATAAAAACAAAATCATATTATAAATAATGATTGTTATTGATTTTTTTTTTTGTTTCATTATAGAGAAAAATTAATTAAAAATTGATTTTTTTTTTTGAAAAAAAAGTTGGGAAAATTTCCGAAAAAGCAGGAAAATTTCCAAGTTTTTCGAATGTTTCCTTTGTGTGTGTGTCTGTGTTCGAAATGTGTTTATTATCGATGAGAAAAAAAGTGAATATTTTTTGTTGAAATTCTCACACTTTTTAATTGAAATTTTTTTTTCGTGCTGTTAAACCAAATAATCATCATGGTATATCAAGTAGTGGTGAGTGAAAGAAAAAAAAAGTGAAAGGTAAAGAATTTTTTGCCCAAAGCAAAATCGATCGAGAGAATGAAAATAATTCGCATCCTTATTATTTATTCTCATTATCTCATCATCACCAACATCAACATTATCAGGACGAGCAACGAGTTTTTTTTTTTTTTTTTGATTTCAAACCAATCACCATCATCGTTTTCGTTGTTATGCAAGTCATCATTATGATCAACCAAAGTTCATGAAAAAAAATCTTGCAGAAATATTCTCGAATGGTCAAAGGCCACCAATCACCAATCATCAAAAATTTGATCCAATCTTTCATTTGTTGTTGCCAACAACAACAAACAACGATAATAATGATAATAATAAGGGCCAGAGGTGAAAGGTGCGAAAAAAAATTTACAATTTTTTTTTCTTGATCGTTGATTGGTATATGGATTGGACAGGTAGATGTGGTGTGGCCATACTAAAAATGAAAAAAATAACATGTCCTCTCTGTTTCGAGTGGTACCACCACCACCAAAACACAGACAACAAGTGGCCATTCAAACTTTGAGAATGGTCTTTCTTCTTTCGATGTGTGTGTGTGTGTGAACCAGGGTCTTTGTGGTTTCGTAGTGTGTTTTTTTATGAACGAATGAAACGCACACACACACACCATTCATTCATTCAATTTGATTCGATTCACAGACACGATCAATCTTCGAGTGTGCTCGACACCTGTTTCTCTTGATTGTGTGGTATAGATTTTGTGTAAGCAAATTTTCTGGTTTCTGAAGCAAAAAATTTGTCTCGAATCATGGGAAATTGTTTAATCAAGAAATTTTTTAAAAAACATTATCACATTGATGATGATCATGGTGATAGAAAACCAAAAATCAAACCAATTTTTATGATTGATTGCTGTAATCATGACAAGAATAGTGATTCCAACAACAACAACAATCATCATGATGACGATAAAATGAAAATGACAACAACAACAACAACAACACCGCCATCTTCATCAACATCAAAAATATTAACGACAAGAAAAATTTCAAATAAAATTATTAAAATTTTAATATTAGGCACTGGTGAAAGTGGTAAAAGTACATTGGTAAAACAAATGAAAATTATACATAATGATGGTTATAGTCGTGAAGAAATGCTTGAATTTAGGGTAAGTTTCTTGTTTTTTGAATGTAACTTAATCGATAAGTAAATTTTCAATAAATATTCAATGGAAATAGCCAATCATTTTAGATAATCTAGTATCATCAATGAAATATGTTGTTACCGGAATGAGATTATTGGATATCGATTTTCAATATTCCACCAATCAGGTATGTTATGATTTTGTTTCAAATGAAATCAAATGATTAACTTTTTTGTTAATTTTCCCATCCATCCATCCATCCATCCAGGAATTGGCTAAAGATTTGATATTGTGTAATAAATATTTCGATGATTATCATATACTATTTCCACATATTGAATATACGATCAAAACACTTTGGCAAGATAATGGTGTACGAAAAGCAGTTGCACGTGGTTTCGAATATGAATTAAATGATTCAGCACTTTAGTATGTTTTTCGTTTTGTTTTGGTTCGTTCGTTTTACATCATTTTACTTTTTTTTTACCATTTTTTTAGCTATTTTGAAAATATTGACCGCATTACCAACGAGAAATACGTACCAAACACAAATGATATTGTCAAATCACGTATACGTACAATCGGTGTTGTTGAAACAGAATTCATTTGCGATAATCATATCATACGAATGTATGATGTTGGTGGACAACGTTCAGAACGACGAAAATGGATTCAATGTTTTGAAGATGTACGAACCTTATTGTTTGTTGTAGCCATAAGTGAATATGATATGACATTAGTGGAAGATTCTAGCCGGAATCGACTGAAAGAAAGTCTTTTATTATTTGAAAACATATCAAACAATTTATTTTTTCATAATACTTGCACAGTAAGTTTGTTAAATCAATGATTGTTTCTTCTCAGTTTTTTTAATTTCTCTCTGCAATTTTTTCGTGCAAACCCGCAGATATTATTCTTGAATAAATTTGATTTATTCCGCCAGAAAATCTTATTCACCGATAGACAATTGAAATATTTTTTCACCGAATACCAAGGTCCAGATTATGATGCTGAACGTTCATCCAAGTTTATTGAGAATCAATTTCGACAAATTGCTCAACAAGCTAATTGTAATAAAACTTTACATACACATTATACAACAGCAACGGATACAGTGAATATTAAACAAACATTTGATTCAATTGTCGATACAATCGTACGTGATAATATTTGCCATTCAACATTATTATAATCCATATCAATCAATTGAAATTAAAGTCAATATAATAAAAAAAAATTCAAAATCATTCTATTTCCAATAATCGATTCCTGATTTTGATGAAAATAGTTTTCCAAAATACATTAAAGGGCGTATCAGTTTATTCAATTCCATGGAAAACAGCTGTTCAATGCAACTTGTTGATATTACATTCGCATTCATACACAGTCGAGCACGACATTTTACAACCACTTTCGAAAAAAATGAATTGACGAAAAAATGTCGGTGGAAATCCAGCAAATATCGATAACTAATCTAAATAAAGATTATTTTACATTTGATCGTCATTTTTCATTATTTCAACATGCACATCGAACTATAGTTCGATTTGAAATTGTTTTGCATAAAACATCTTGTGATTATGTATTCAGGTATGTTGTTAGAGAAATTCAATCTGGTAATCAATTTTTTGTTTTTTTTTCATTCAACAGTCTTTATCGATCCGATGATCCGGATGAATGTCGTGAATGTTTTAATAAATTTAAAAACTATTTACCATTGTTAGAAGAAAATTCATTCAATGCGAATGATTTGAACAAAGTTTGCCAAATTATACATGAGAATCATATATCGCAAAATATTGCACATCTAAATGTTCATCTAGATAATGTTCGTTATTTTCAACAAAATCTTACGGAAGAATTACGTCAATTATTCAACGATGTTGATTGTTATGGTTGTACACCATTATTTTTAGCGTTAAAATTAAAACGAACTAAAATTTGCGAAGAATTATTATCACGAGTGGAAATTCCAAGAACTTTAATTAAACTTGATTTCGATTATAATAGCGTATTTCATTTTGCAGCTAAAAATGAGGCAAAAATTATGCAAAAATTATGTGGCAAAATTGGTGATCGGTCGTTGGTACAAGAATTGATTAATCAAAAAAATCTCAAAAATGAAACACCGCTGCATATTGCTTGTTATGAGGACAATATCGATTGTGTTACAATTCTGTTGAAAAATGGTGCAAATATTAATAGTGCTTCAAGAACTGATCAGCCTCATCAAAGTGATTCTGGAATCAAAGCCGAATTATTGGATAAATTAAAAGTGGATTTAAACAAAATTAAAAATGGTGGTACACCATTGCATTGGTGTACAAATCACGAGATTATTGATTTACTGGCCGATAATGGTTGTGATTTGAATGCAAAAGATTTCAATGGAAATACAGCATTACATGTAATGATTGAACGGAATGATTTGAAATGTACAATTTCATTATTGACAAATGGTGCCAACGCCAATGTAATAGGTCTGGATGGTATGACACCGCTTCATTTAGCTATCAAGGTTTGTTTTTTTGCTTGTCGTGTGTGAATGATTTGATAATTAGTTCTTATTATTTTAGATTGGCAATACAACTTTTATACAATTATTAATTGTATTTGGTGCCAAAGTTAACATGGACAATTGGAATAATCAACAGCATTCTCTAAGACATTTTGCTGCCAATTCCTATGGGATTGATGATTTGGATAAAAAGAAAATCATCTATATTCTTCATTCACTTGGTGCAAATAGATGTGACAATGAAAGATCAGATTGTAATGAATATTGTTCACCTAATGGCATGGATAATGGCAATTATGATAAAAGTCCATTACAAAGAAATAATCTGATTGTAGATGAATTTTTATCCAACAAATATTTCAACAAAAATTCAGATCATAACAACAACAACGATGAAAGTAATGGAAATAAAAAGAATAAATTATTATGTTTAGATGGTGGTGGTATACGTGGTTTAATCTTGATACAGCTATTATGTCATCTGGAACGTATTACTAATAAACGAATAGCTGAAATTTTTGATTGGATAGCTGGTACTAGTACTGGTGGTATTTTAGCATTGCTTTTATCACACGGTTATCAAGCTTCGAAATGTCGTTCACTTTATTTCAAATTGAAAGATAAAGTATTCATTGGACAGCGGCCACATTCAACAGAATGTTTTGAAACATTGATCAAACAATATTTTGGCGATGATACAAGGTTATGTGATTTACCTCAAAAACCAAGGTGAAACAATCAATTGATTGATTGATTTGTTTATTAATCATAATCGTTATTTGATTCGATTTGTAGATTATTTATTACAACCACCAAATGTTGAATATTATCCACCAAGTGCCAATTTTTTTCGTAATTATCTAAGTGCTGAACAATTATTATCACCAATGTCTATTGACGATGATGTGAATGAACAATGGGAATATTTATGGAAAGTAGCACGTGCAACATCAGCAGCACCAACATTTTTCAATCAATGTGAACAATATATTGATGGTATGACAATTTTCAATCAATCATTTATTTAATCTAATGATTACTTATCGTCCAAAAACAAAAAAAAAATTTCGAATAAAAAAAACAGGTGGTCTTGTTGCCAATAATCCAACATTGGATCTATTGACCGAAATTGAATCGATAAAACGTGCAAATAGAATCAAAGTTTGTATTCTTAATTTGTCTATATTCTTTTTTCTAACTGTTGATTGATTGATAACTATATAGGGTTACAACAACAATGAACAAGAAACAGCAGAGCAAACGTTCGATATCGATATTGTTGTATCGATTGGTACTGGTGAAATACCAAAAAGACCATTCACACGATTTGAAATTAATTCACAATGGCAAATTTATAGAAGTATTTGTATTCATTTGACTTTTTGTTTTATCACATTTTTTTTAAAAAATCAATTTTTTAGAAATTTATGATATAATTGAACTACTAACTGAACAAGCTGCACAATCAAATGGACAAGTTGTTGAACGTGCAAAAAGCTGGTGTTCAATGATAAATGTACCATTTTATCGTATTAATCCAGCTATATCGGAAGAAATCCAATTGGATGAATCGGATGATGTTAAATTAATTCAGATGCTCTGGGAAACCGAGGCTTATCTGCATATGAATCTTGACCAAATGAATCAATTATCAATTCGATTATTGGAATAACTGGAAATCAAACATTCATTGATCTTGATATTGAAAACGATTATCTAATGTGAATTAATGAATTGAATAAAATTTTTTTTAATTATAAATAATTAATTTTCAATCTGATAATGATAATAATTACAATAAAGGAAGATCAAAAAACGGGTGAAAAGAAAAGTTTTGTTTTTTCACGGACGTTTTTTGACGGAAAATGCAATTTTTCTAATTGAATGAATAATAAATGGATTATATTAATAAAATAAAATTGGAATTATAATGATAATGATGATGATGATGATGATTATGAATGATGAGTTTATAGCTATCAAGTTCAATGACAAATTTCAATCTAGAGATTATTATTCAGCTTTGGTGGTTGTTTTGGTGTCTATATGACATTTGATAAATAATCTTTCCTTAAGCAATTGCCAACAAAATCCATCATTATTATTCTGTGAGATTGAACGGATTCTTTTCCGAATTTGTTGTCCATGATCATTATTTTCATTATCACTGTTGCAATCATCACTATCTGGATCGAAATATCGATGGTGATTATTTCCATTCATTAAATGGCCATTAATTTTATTATCTTGATGTTCATCATCATCATAATGATGATTTGGATCTAAAAATCTTTCACAACCTTCATCAGTGATTGAATGACAATCACGTATATCTAATTTTCGTAATGTATGACATGTATGTAATAATTTTAAACTTAAATCAGTTATTTTTGAACAGCCAGCCATATATAATTCGGTCAATTTATCCGATTTCGCAATAACCAACGATGCAATACCCGAATCGGTGATTAAATGACATTCAGAAATATCAATTTTTTTGATTAATGGTAGATTTTGATTCATATGTCTCAACGATTCATCTGTAATCAGTGTACCTAGATGAAGAATTTTTTTTTATTTTAAAGAAACTTTAATTCAATTCAAACTTACCCGATAAACTAATATCCAATAGATAACGTAGACGTGTTTTTGATTCTAATAGTCCGGGCCTGGAATCTGATGGTTTACAAAGTAAACAACGTATAACATCCTCACAGAATGATTCTGTCCATGATAAATCCAATGAAATCAACAATGGACAATTACATGTTTGTAATGCATTGATAGTTTTGGCTTTCAAGCCAATTAATTTTAATTTTTGTAATTGTGGTAATCTAGGCAAAAGCCATGATAATTGTCGATTCGTTAGATTAGTCCAACTAAGATCTAATGATCGTGGCTGTCTTCGAACAATACCGGCCAATATTATTGAATTTATTTTCGTTTTCGGCGAGACAATTAATTCTGGCCAAAGACTTGGATCACAACACCATTCTAATAGAAAAAAAATAATTTCAGAAATCTTCCATCAATTAACTACGATGAAATACTTACTATTCCAGTTTTTAGATACAATCATACAATTCAAAAGATCATTACGGCTAAGATGACGAAGAATTGGTAGGACAACATCACGTTCAGTCTCGATTAAACATTCATTATTATGAGAAATTTTTAGTCGTCGAAATCGTTTCAATGATTGACGAATTTTTCTTTCACGAATTTTCTTTCGTAATCGAATCATATGATTGATTGATGAATCTTCTATATCATCCGGAACTTGTTGTTGTTGTTCATCCAGATCATCATTGCAATTATTATCATCATCATCATCGTCATCGTTATCACTTTCTGATTCGGAAATATCTTCATCCAATGGAGCTGGACGAACCTAATCAATAGAGAAAGAGAGAGAAATTAAATCATCATCAATGGATAGCCTGAAAAACAATAGCCACTTACAACTAGCATTGGTTTTTTCAATTCTCTTTTTTTCTTTTGATTCTTATCATCATCATTTGTATTAAAAGACTCTACATCTTCCTCGTGTTGTTGCTGTTGTTCATCATCGTCATTGTCATTTTTTATAACATCAGATCTCAATGTATTACGTTCATTTACATTTGATGTTGTGGTTGTTGTTCTGTCATCCTCATTATTTTGATGATTATTATTATTGTCGCCGTTTTGATTACAAAAATTTCCTAAATCTGGCTCTTGTTTAAGAATCTTTTGATTTGTCCTTATATTCAACATTGGTGATTTAGATTGTTGCTGCTGTTCTTGACTTTGATTATCAAAGATATGACATCTTGTCGATTCGTTTGTTTCATTATCTGTTTAAATTACATAGAATTAAAAAATTTTAAAAAGCTATTATTTTTATTATCATTACCTTTCTCATCTGATGTAGATGGTGGTGGAATAGAATCTGATTGTTGAACAATTGTTGTTGTAGAAGTTGGTATATGAACAGGATACTGTTGAGATATTGAAGACATATGAGTATGAAGTGATGGTGGTGGCGGTGGTTGATGTTGTTGAATCGATGGAAGCGGATACCCTCCACCTATTGTTGAATGATTTAAATGATGATCATAAGCTTTAGGAATAGCCGAATGATGACAATGATTTAGATCATGAAACATATTGGCTGCTGCCGCTGCAGCAGCCGCAGCAGCGGCGGCGGCAGCTGCATATTGATGATTGGAATATGGATGTAACATTGTAGAATATTCACCACAATGTGGTGGTGGTGGTGGTGGCGGATGAGTATAAATAGTAGGAGGAGGGGGTGGTGGCGGTGGCATCATGTGTGACCCAAATGGATGATGATGATGATATGAAACATATGGCTGACTTGATGGTGGTGGTGGTATATGTGATGCAATAACCGTTGTTGTTGGTGGTTGCTGCTGCTGCTGCTGTTGTTGATTTACAACAAAACCTGTGGATATTTCACCAATAATCGATGGTGATGATGATGTTGATGGTGTTGTTGTCGTTGTGGCTTTACATGGACTTTTTCGTTTTAATGATTGAGATTTTTTCGTTCGTTTTGCTGGCTGTTGATGATTTCCATCATCATTATCATCATCATCATTATTTTTATCTGAACAAGGTGGATCATCACATGAATCATTCGATTTTAATCGTTGTTTTGTTGAAGATGTCTCGGATTTATTTTTATTATTATCTTTACTGGTGGAAGTTATCATTGACCATGATTGTTGATTTATATTTGTTGATTGTTGTTGATGATGATGAGATTTTGTACATTTCGATGCTGTTGTTGTTGTTGTCGAACCTGATGAGGTAGATGATGTTGATGGTTTGGAAGAAGAATTTTGTTTCGAACTATTGCCCGATTTAATACATTTTGGACATTCCCATGAATTTGGTAATTCTTTATTGATGAAACCTGAAGGCAAAAAAGATTCGATTTTTTAACAAAAATGTTAACAAAATTCTAAATGAATATATACCTTTGTTGTGTATAAAGAGATCTGGATTACGTTCATTCAAACAGAATGGATGAACAATTTCCCAACATTGTGAACATTCCATCAATGATGATGCCGTTTCATGATCCGCTAATGATGGATCAATGGATAATTTTTCCCAACCATCACGACCACAGATAATACAACAAGCAGTGTGTGGTAAAACCGGTGCTAGACATTGTCGTGCTATACACGATTGTTTCATACGTCCTAAAAAAGAAATCGAGTCATATTAAGAAGAGAAAAAAAATTCAATAAAAACACAAACCTGGACCACCAAATTTTTTCATATCTTTACAAAAATGACAATCACCACAATCGGCACGTAAACATGATTCACATTTTTTACATCTTGTCCGCCTTCGTCTTGAGGAATCATTATTTGATACTTTATTCGATGATGAATTATTATTATTTGAATTGGAATTTGAATTGCCTGTTGTCGCCGATGATGATGAACCAGATGTTGTATTTTGTGATGATAATTTTCCATGTCCAGTACCACCACAGCTGCTATTATTATTATTATTCGTGCGATTATGATTTGAATGATGATGATTAGAACGGGAGACATTATTTGCTATTGAAGTTGGTGGCGGAAGAGAAGGTTGAGGAAGTACAGCTGTTGTCGTTGTTGGCGGTGGTAGTGGTGGCGGATGTGAAACAATCGATGTCGGTGGTGGTGGTACCATACCAGTTATATATGGTATCGAATAATGATGACCTGGGGGTGGTAGTGAATGATGTGCAGATTGAAGACTTGCTGCTGCTGCTGCTGTTGAACCATATGGAACAATAGGAGGTGGAACATTAGGTGGTGGTGGTGGTAATGAATGATGATGATGTGAATAATATGGATGAGGATTTAATGAATATGATGATGAATAAGGATGATGATGATGATGCGATTGGGGAGGTGGTGGTGGCGGTGGTAATGAATGATGAGGATGATGATGAAGCGGTGGTGGTCCTGTTAATGGAACGCTATATGGATTAGTTGCCGCTGTTAACATTGCCGCATGATGATGATGATGAGGTTGTAGGTGTTGTTGTTGTTGGTGATGATGATGTGAATGTATGCCCGAATTATTATTTGTTGTTGCCGCTAAATTTAATGCCGCAGACGCAGACGATGCCATTGATGCTTGTTGATGATGATGTTGATGTACCTGTTGTTGTGTATGATGATCAATAATGTAGCTCCTTAGATTTGTATTGATTCTTTGATTATTATCTTCCATAATAAGGATTTTGGGTTTGAATTGTTGAATAATTTGGTAATGTAGAGGAGCTATTGAGCATCATTGAATTAATACATTGAACAGGTACATTATTTGTTTGTTTAATAACATTATTATTATTGTTGTTAATGTTTTGCGGTTGCTGTTGTTGTTGTTGTATTGTTCCATATGGAACCGGAACATGAACCGTAGTAGCAGTAGGAATGGCAATCGTTGCAGCTGTTGGTTGTTGATGATATGAATATTGTATCATTTGTTGTTGTGGTCGGGGTTGCGGTCGCGTCATCAATGTTGTTGTTGCTGCTGTTGATGGATATGTATTAACCGTTTGATGATTGGGCGTATATGTAACGGTTAATACATTTCTATGTGGCGGCGGTAGCGGCTGTGGTTGTTGTGATGTTGGAATGACAGTTGTATAAGTGGAAGCAGCGGGAAATATTTTTTGATTATTATTATATAAGGAATAATGTTGCGGCAATTGTTGTTGTTGTGCTGATGATGATGATGAAAAATGTATTTGTGGATAAATTATTGTCGGTGGTTTATACAGCGGCTGCTGCTGCTGCTGCTGTTGTTGTTGTTGTTGTTGTTGTGATACAAAATAATTTACATTAACATTAATAGGCATTATTGTTGATGAATTGGGATTGGGATTATTATTATAATACTGATGATGATGATGTTGATTATGTGATTGATGATTATTTGAATGGAAATAATTTCCACCATTTATAATAGCTGAAGTTGTTGTTGATGCCGGTATTGTTTGTGGTTGATGATAAACATATGTTGTTGTTGATACTGGAGTATGTGAATAATGTACATTCTGTGATAATTGTTGTTGTTGTGGTGGCGGTGGTGGTGGTGGTGGTGGTAATTGTTGTGGTTGAGATTGTGGTAGAACATGATGATGATGATGACTATTATATGGATGATAAGCATAATTATGTGGATGATATGGATTATAATATGTTGATGGATTTAGATTATAATTATGTTCCAAACGTATACCATTCGTCGAAGTTGTCGGTGCTGTTGAAACGGAAGACATACTATTATCGTATCCATATGATACTGGCTGTGTTTGCTGCTGTTGGGGTTGTTGTTGTTGTTGTTGTTGTGAATAATTATAATAACAGGGGGCAGTATCTTGTTGTTGTTTAATTTTTTTCAAATTTTCTTCCGATTCTTGTTGTTGCTGCTGCTGCTGCTGAGATGATGATGTGGTTTTCACACCAGTTTGTTCAATTAAACCTTTTAATAATGAACTACTTGAAATGAGATCATAATCTAATGTTGTGCCAAGGCTAACTTGACGTTGTTGTTGTTGTGTTGTTGACTATTATCATTGTTTGTTGGTGATTGTTGTCTTTTAATCGGAATCTTTTGATGTTGTTGTATTATCGTTGACGATGTTGATTTTTTCGTCATCTTCATTGGTTTATTCAATTGTGTAATCATTTTCTTTGTAAACCAAAACAATACCGGACGATTTGTTATGGCTAATTCTTGATTATCATTTTCATGTTCTTCAATCATTTTTCGTGCATCATCTAAAAGATTTTCTGGTGAAATAATCAATTCAGGTATTAGATTATTACGCAACATTTGTTGCTGCTGCTGTTGTTCATTTGATTTGCGGATCTCACGTTTGAATTTATCAAATTTTTGTGATAACCATTGTATTAATTTTTTCAAACCAATCATTTCATATTTTGTAAGATGAATTTTTTCATTCGGTACAAACGTTATGAATGGCCCAACATGATTGGATGATTCATTCGAATTGAAATTATTCGTCGGTTTTTCTTCAGTATCCTCATGTGATTCGGTTTTCATTTCCAATACTTTTTGTTCTTCTTCCGTTTTTTCCGGTTTATCATTTAATTTCACTTCATTTTCATTGTCTTCTTTTTTAATTTCTTGTTGTTCAATAGTAGAATTCATTTCAATCATCATTGATTCAGATGATGATGATTGTGACGATTGTGGTGGTAATGAATTTCCATCATCATCCACAGACAAATGATTACGACCCATTAAACAATGTACATAACGTACAAGTACATACCACATCAGGTGAATAAAAAATGGATAACGATATTTAGACTCAACACGTGTCACATCTTCAACCTGTGATACACGTAATTGTTTTTCAATGCCAAATGAATGAAGAAAATTTCCACCAAATACTAATGAATCTTCCTTCGTATAGACAGCATGTATCCAACCAGTTGGTATGAAAAATGTATTCCCAGATTCCAGTTCAATACGACAACAATGTTCAACAAGATCACCGAAGAATATTTTCGATTGTTCACCCGATAATGTCCATTTTTCATATGAACGAATATTTGTTTCCGTCGGCGGTATTAGCCAGAAAATTTTCCGTCCACGTAGTATATGATACCATACGGATGTACCACCAAAATCAATATGAAAATCAGTATAACATCCTTTCACGCTCATAAGACAATATTTTTGTACTTTTGGATATTTCATTTCATGCAATGCATTGGTGCCTTCTTTTTGCATCCGTTTCAAGTATCGTGGCCATACCAAGTCGACCCAATCCATTTGTTTCACAATGCGTGGTGAATCAACGAAATGTTCCAATTTAGGTATGTGAAAATTCCAACGAAATAACATTGAGCAATTCCATACGATTTTCAGTGTTATTATTATAATAATTACACCATTCTTTCATTGTCATTGTTTTTCCTTTTTGTGTTTCCACATCCATTACATCTAGAATACGACGTTGCCCTACACATGCTTTTACATCGTCTACTGTAAATGAATTGCTTGGTATTTTCATTCCTAAAACTGATATATTTGAAAAAAAACATCAGCAATTTTTCATTCAACATGAAACATGAAACGGTTTGCCATTCGAATACATTTTTCTCCATTTATCAATCAACAATCACTTACCATTGTTTTTATTTTCTTTAACAACCATAGGTGTCTGGAAACCATTACGTTGAAACAATTCGAAAGTTATATCGGTACCATTCATTTCACGGACACAATTACGTTGACAATTGGCAAAACTTTTGCATTGCAGCTTTTCTTCAACATCAAAATAACGTTCTTCAAAAAAATCCTCTTCATCATCTAGTAATTCTTCATTGTAACGGGCTTTTTTTTGTCGAGAACGCTATGCATTTTTTTCCAACAATTATCCATTGGCGGTAATGATCAGAATTTACAAAATGAGATTTATGGCAAACCAAAAGAAAAAATTAGAAGAAAAAAAAATTCTTACCAGCTTTCGAGATGGCTGCTGCTGCTGTTCTCGATTTTGTTGTCGAGCACCGTTTTTATTATCAATCATTATTCCTAGATTTCATTCACAATGCCGTTGCTGTGGTTGCTGTTGTTGTTTTGGTTTTCTCGATGTTTATGCATTTCGATATTTATTGATGGATGAAAAAAAAATCTAATGGAACATTTTTTTTTATTTTGGGCAGTGAAAATAAAATTTAAAAAAATAAATTGCCCCTCACTCCCTGCTATATTGAAGAAGAAAACAACAAAATTTTCGAAAATTCGAATCCGAATTTCGTATATTGGGAATGTGATTGGGGGTGGTGAAGAAGAAGAAGAAAATGAAAAAAAACTAACTAACTAAATATCAAATTTCAATGGGAAAAAAATTGAATAAAGTCAGTCCTTTTGTTTTTGTTGTTTTTTTTCAATCCATTTCACACAGGGAAGAATCCAAATCAACATCCATACAATTTCGAGAATATCACACAATAACACACACATGGACTGTCATACGTGTTGGGTCGAAATAGCCATATGGAGCAAAAATTGTATCTTTTTTTGTTTTGTTTTGTTTTGTTCATTTTTTTTTGGATCATCATTCATAATTCAATCATTAAGTAGCTAATAATTTGTGATATTTAACATTTGAATTTTTATTTAAAACAATTGAATTTGAAATGGAAATTTGAGTCAACAAAATTTATTTTTGGGGTTTACGTGACAATAGATATACGCATGCTCATTCCAAATGAATGAACGATCGATATTGATTGTTCTAGCGTGAAATTACAATATCTTTCTTTTTTTTGAATACATAATCTAACCAGGTGAAAATGGATTAATTTTAATAATAATTTCTAGGATTATCAAGGAAAAAAATGCTCCAAAGAAAAAATCTAAAAAAAATTTAAAAAATTTTTTTTTTGAATGAAATTTATAAAACAAACATGCAGCTAGCGCCGTCTGTACGTAGAATTCGAAAACAACAATTGAAAATTCGAATTTATCGAGCACTTTTCTTTGCATTTTTTTTATTGAATATTTTGTTATCCAATAAATCTATCTCTTATTTGATTGTTTGTATCAATTAGCAAAAAAAAAAAAATGTTGTCGTATTGCATTAATTGCAAATCATGTGAAATTGCACCGAAAAGGTCAATTTGATGATGGTCATTTGAGTTTGCCCACCAACACACACGCATCGACATCAATGTCATTGATGTTCGAAATTCAAATTTTCAATGTCAAGTAAGAATTATGTTTTTATGGTATGCATGAATGTTTTCGTTTGTTTTTTGTTTTGTTTTTTTTTGCTGATTATCTTCCTAATAACAGTGAACAATTTGTTCAGAGAAAAAAAAATGACGAACAAGTTTTTGTTGATGGTTGGCGATGGTGGTGCAACTTTCAGAAAAAAATGAATGAAATTCAATCAATCCATTGATGGATGTATTTGATGGATAGGTGGTTCGGTGCAGCCAACAAAACCAAGTAATCGATACTGAATTATTTCAAGTTTATGGTTATAGATATTGATCATTGATGGCCATTACTATTAATCGTCGACAATTGTTCAATAAAAAAAAGATTTAAAATCATAATGGCCATGATTTTTCCAGCAGTAATGTTTACGGGAAAGAAGAACAAATGATTGAAATTTAAATTTTCGCAAATATCCAATTCAACATGTTGGATCAATATTTTGGTGGTTTTGAAAATTCAAATTTCAAATGGATTGAATGGAAACCATATTCATGACATTCAATCGATGACGATATATAGATGGATTTATCATGAGGAAATTTCGAATCGAATTTATTTGGGGAAAAAAATAGAACTATTAAAAGGAATCAGGCCATTGATAATTGATTATCAAAATTATTTATCGAAAATTAATGAATTGAAGATGGAGTATTTCAACGGAAATTTGAAATTTTCGAATAGATTATAGCCAAGAATTCATGTCTCAAGGAAAAGAAATAAAAAAAAAATGAACAATATCTATTGCTACAGAAAAAGAAGAAAATGTCACAGTGAATTATTTGAAATTCAATTGATGATGACGATGCATCACTGATAAACAACCACATCAAGTAGGACGATTGATTGATTTTTTTATGTTTTTTTTCTGTTTTGAGAAAAGAGTAAATATTTTGAAGAAAAAAAAGTACCTCTGTGTTTGAATGATGAAGAAAGATTCGAAATTCGAAATAATAAAAAAATAAACAACACACCAAACAACAATTATCAATATATCAATAAATTGATTCGATACATCATTCCATACGATATATCGCGATAATATGGATTCCAGTTCCAGACATTATAAAAAAGGATTGCAATTTGAAGAAAATGGTTTTTAGTTTTTTTTTATTTGTTTTCATCATCGTCATCATCATCATCATCATCATCGTGATTATGAATCATGGCATCGTTGAAACGAATTAAATTTTCAGCAACAAATCTTGAATTTAGTGATGGTTATTATTATGATGATCATGATTGTTGTAATGTTGCGATGGCATGGAAAAATCTCCGTTATGAAGTGAATAATCGATTCATTGGTGGTAGTGGACGAAAAGTGATTCTACGACGTATGAATGGCCATCTTGAATATAATAGTCTAAATGGATTTCTTGGACCAAGTGGTGCCGGTAAAAGTACACTTCTTAATTGTTTGAATGGCACATATCGATCTGGACTCAGCGCCGATTCGGAAATCTACATCAACCGACAAGAGAATGATAAACCGAGAATAAGATACATTCAACAACATGTCCATGAAACGATAATCGGTTCGATGACAGTTCGTCAGGTGCTTTACTATGCCTTTCGATTCAACAATAGCTACAAGCATGGTGGATCCGAAATGGATAAACAGATGACCAATGTCCTCGATCAACTGTTGCTCGATCACAAAGTTCTCGACAGAAGGTTTGATCTTTGCAGTGGAGGTGAACAAAAACGTATTGCTCTTGCCCAAGAATTGATGTCACTGAAGGCGCCGAAATTTTTGTTCGTCGATGAACCGACCACAGGGTTGGATAGTCATGCCGCATTGTTGATGGTACGTTGTCTACGAAAGTTGGCTGACAATCCACAGAATCGAATGACTATTCTGGCATCGATACATTCGCCCAACTCGGACATTCTCAAATTGTTCGACAAACTCTACATATTGGCAAAAGGTGGTGTCTGCATCTACTCTGGATTGCCAACATTGTTACAGCAGAATCTTCACGAACATATTGGGCTAGTGCATGATCGAAGCAAACCGCCGATCGAAGAATATCTGGCCATCGCCTGCAAAGGAACTGGCGATGAAAATGTTCGTCGATTAGTAGAAGCTACCTGGTCACAACAACAAACCGAATTGAAACAAATGATACCACAGATGAAATTTCTACCACAAGGAGTCATTGTCGACCACAAACTTTTCTCAGCTGGAGATTTCCTTCTTCAAATCACACGAATGTGTCAATTAACGTTCATCAAACAAATCAATTCGAGAATCATCACCATATTCTTGTTGTCTCTAGTCTGTTTCATTCATTCGAATTTATTCGATCAAGATATCATAAAGCCAGATACTTGTGTGTCAGCTGTTGACTTCACCAAGCCTGAAAATAATCAAACTTGTCAAGACGAATTGGACGATAATAATCGAATCGAATTCTATGCTTTTTATCAAAGTCTGATTCTTATGTTGATTGGTTATTCACTGAGTGGTATTAGTAGTTTGACATTCTCATCATTGATAAAAATATTCAAGAATGAACATCGTAATGGTAAGTGAGAAATGTCTTTGAATGATTTACTAATGATTTCCACTATAGGTTGGTACAGTGTTGGTGTTTCCTATTGGTCAGTCATAATTGTTCGATTGATTGATTTTACCATTCTGGCATTACATGTGACAATAATGATGTATTTTTTGATCGATCATACTCATGTTGATGATGGCCAATTCAATTGGTATCGATTTGGCAATTTTTTCCTATTTATTTGGATGTTTATCTTTTACATACAATCATTGGGACAATTATTTAGCATTATATTCACAAATTTCTTGGATATTGCCGTTTCATTATCGTTCGTTGCATATGCATCACTGGATTTCAACAATGGTTATATGTTTCCGGATAATTATATTGTCATGACCGCTAGTAAAATTCTCAATGATTTTATTGGAAGCAAATACATACGAAATGGATTACTTTATTCATTTTATGGTATCGATCGATGTGATACGGATGAAATATCCTCTGTTCTTATTGATCATGATATCAATCCAAATACTGTCTATAGGAATCTCTATCAAATCCTGATCAATTCGATCGCTTTAAGAATGTTGACATTGTTCATAATGATGTCGAAATTTCAAAGTTGGTCATTTTCATCATCGAAACGATTATCACAACGTTTAAATCCCAAAGATTTCCTCAGAATTGATTATGAAGATAGTACAGATTTAAAATCATTCAAAACGTCAATCGAAACAAATGAACGAAAGAAATCGAGAGAAGAAATTGAATTTGAAAAATTCTCCAAAGATAAAATCATCATAGCTTGGCGATCATTGAGTTTGTTCAATTCCAGTTCCATATTCGAATTGCGTTCGGCTTTAAAACTTGAACAACCCAAGTATATACTGCGTAATCTGAATGGCCAATTTCGTTTTGGAACATTGAATGCTTTGATGGGCACGTCTGGAGCTGGCAAGACTTCTTTCCTCAAAGTGTTGAATGGCCGGGACAAGACTCGATTGAGCACTGAAACCGAATTCTATGTTAGCAAGTTCACTCCACTAAGAACCTGTTATATAACTCAAGAGATTTCTTGTCATCTGACATCGGGATTAACGGCACTTCAAAGTCTCATCTATGCAAGCAAATTGAAAAACCTCGGTGAAAATATCGATCATAAACACATGGCCATGGCCATGTTGGAAGAACTGGACATTGCCGACACAGCCAATACATTGGTCAATAAATGTTCTGGTGGTCAACGAAAACGATTGGCATTGGCTTTGGAACTAATGTCGCTACGAATGCCCAATTTCATTTGCATCGATGAACCAACCAGTGGTTTAGATTCGAGTTCGGCCGAAGTGATCATTACATGTTTACGGAAAATGTCACATAAGCACAACATCACCATCGTGGCAGCCATTCATCAACCGAATACTGAGATGCTTATGCTATTTGATCAGGTCTACATTCTGGCCAGAGGTGGTGTATGCATCTTTTCAGGACCACCATCACAAATCACTGACCATCTCCAGCAAGTTTGCAGCGATGATCGTGGCTATAAAGATGAAAAATTTGCCGTCGAAGAAATGATGAAATTTTCTTGTTTGAATCACTTGAATCCTCAAATCAGAATTCTGGCTCAATCTTCAAATGTATTGATTCGAGATAATCATTTTGAAAATCAACTAATGACTGATACTCAATTCGTTTTAGACGGGTTACCTATCAATCGAACCAGATTTTCATTACATTCAGTCATCATATTGATTGAACGACAATTTTATTATTACATTGGAAGTTCTATCACCCAATTTCTTCTATTCTTTTTCCTATGTTTTAGCTTTGTAAATGGTTTGATATTGAAAAGTTTGATCAATCCTTCTATGGTATTTCGTAGTGGTTGTATGAGTTTAGACGAAGATTTGAGCAACTGTAATCGTTCGAAAGATGAAAGAATGGAACTTTTAATCAATTATAATTATATCAATCATCTTCAAGATAGTTTTGGCCTGATTAGTTGTTTCTTTTTCGCCGCAATGTTTGTTTCACAACGAAATTTATTCAAAATTGAACATCGAAATGGTAATTTAATTTGATGCAATTTTCAGTTATTTTTATATCAATTTTTTTCTACTTCATCATCACTCTATAGGATGGTACAGTTCTGGTGCATTTTATCTAACGAAAGCCGTATCTGAAATGATTATAGCTTTACCGGTTATCGTAATGTATCCGATTATAATCGATATTTATTATCCAATTCGAACTTATGTTTGGCACAATATGATAATGATCACCATATTGCCAATGATTGCATTTCAAGGTGCCAGCTATACATTATCCATATTGTTTGGACATAATCCATTGATGTTATACATTTCGATTCCGGCCTTGTTATTGTTATCGATTATCTGTACAGTAACGCCATATGCATTATCACATTTTGCATTCAAATTGATTACGACATTCAATCTTTTCCGTTATCAAATCGAAGCTATATTGTTCTTGGTATTTGGTTTTAATCGATGTGGCCATAGAGAAGTACAGGTTTTATTGTACCGGTTAGGACTGCAGCATGATGATTATTTCTATCATTGTATCGTGATGACTGCCATCAATGCTTTGCTATATCAAACAATAGCACTATCATTATTTTGTATCATCCATAATCCATTCGAAAATCGTCGTAAACGTATTGAACGTATTCGATATCTGAATCAACGACAATTGCCATCAAAAGTAATGATACCTGGTCTTGGCTGTTCGAATGATTTCACAATTAAAACAATTTCAATTTAATTTTTTTCGCACTTTATTAATTAAATTATCATATTATATAAAAAGGATTTTGATTCCATTAAAATCGAATTTATTTATCATTAGAAAAATTAAAAATAAAAATGCATACATCGAATGCCATCTGTATGGAAATTTTGGAAAAATTTGAAAATTTGAATTGCGCATTCACCATCCAATATAACACAGACAGACAGAGAATGTTATACTCATATCACAAAATGAACACGGGTTCCAGGAACAAAAAAAATTTTTTTTTTTTGGGTTGCGGCTGTTTATATGATTCCTATATTCGTGTGTATGTATGTGTGTGGATGAACTTGGAACATCATCTGAAACATACGATGATGAACTGAGATTTAGCCGATTAAAAATTCAACTTTAATATTAATTCCAATCAATTAAAAATGGATTCCAATATCGATCATATCTTTTTCACTATAAATAATGATGATAATCAACAAAAAGATGTAGCTACCACCCGTCATCTTGAATCATCACCGTTGAATGCCGAATCAAAAATGTTACTTCCAGATGTTCATCATCATCATCATGATACGACCACCACCAGTCTTTTATTGTATGATTCAATCAATCCAACAGCAACATTAGAAGTATCATCTACAATGATCATCAATGAATCATTATCTAATAGTACACAAAATGATGGACAAAAAAACAAAAAACTTACCAATAATAATGATGATAATATTCAAATGGAATATCATTTCAATCCATTATATGTGATTAGTGATCGACAAAATCAATCTCAAAATCAACAACAACGTTCAATACAAGATCAGGAATTAGAGCCAATACGTAATGATCGAATTCCACCAATTTATTCATCATCATCATCAACATTTGTTCATGAATTTTCCACATCACCATCATCATCATTGCCCGTACCACGTGATCAATATGGTTTAATTTATATTTCATTAATTATGGCCGGTGTCGGTTTTCTACTTCCATACAATAGTTTTATGATTGCAGTGGATTATTTTCAACAAAGATTTCCTGATACAACCATCGTGTTCGACATGTCAGCCACTTATATTGTAATGACATTTTTTACTGTGATTATACAGAATTTATTCGTGGAAATTATACCATTTCGTTGGCGTTTAAATTTTGGTTATCTTGTTGCATTATTATTCATGATGTTTGCTGTGATTTGGGAGATTTGGTTACGTTTAGGTTCATATCTGGATAATTTAATTATCATTAGTATAATTGCCGTTGGTTGCAGTGTACAACAATCAACATTTTATGGATATACATCTATGTTACCGAAAAGGTAATGTGTTTGCGTTAATCAATTAGATAATTATTGAAACATGCAACTTACTTGTCTTTTTTTCTTCTTTCATGGAATTAGATATGTTCAAGCTGTGATGATTGGTGAATCAGCTGCCGGTGTGTTTGTTTCATTCAATCGTATTATAACGAAAATTCTTTATCCAACAGAATCAGAATTCAATACCGTATTGTTTTTTTCCATTTCAATCATTGTGATTAGCATCTGTGCCATAGTACATGTTGTTCTATTACCACGTAGTAATTTTATTCGTTATCATTTATATCTTTGTCGTGATAATGATAATCCAAATAATCGTAGTCGTCGTCGTCGTCGTAAATTTGATGATCCAAACAATGCACGTATAATACATCAGATTAATGAAAATGTTGGACTAGTCAATATGTATCATCGAAAAGAATCAGAAGCTAAATTTGAATCAAATACACAAACATCGATGCTATCGATGGATTCGCAACAACAACAACAACAAATTTTTAATGATCAACAACCTGTTGTAGCAGATGTTATCATTAACAATCAAAATGGGAACAATTCAATGTCAATTTTAAATCGTACTGCAAACAATCAGGCTAAAGTACAGAATATATTACGTACAGATTCTACTGAATTTGTTCTACCATTTGGTATCGATGATGATGAAATTAATGCCGAACAACAGCAGCAGCAACAACAACGAAAACAGTCAATCGATTCGGTATTGGATTTCAATAACAACAACCACAACAATGATAATAACATTGATCATCAAACAAATGATGAAATGGATTATTGTTCGATTAATTTCAAAACACCACCATCAACAACAACAACAACAGCCGCAGCAGCAGCTACAATATTATCGTTCTTTATAAGATGGTTACATTTTCTTGAAACATCGACACATTTTCTACGGCATTTTCGTCGATTATTTCGCCGGTTATCTCATTGGTTTGTTTGTCTGTGAATTCTTTTTTTCGATTTATTTTTAGTTTCATGTTTTTTTCCTATTTTAGTGATAACAATCTTCATCAAATATTGATTACATTACATCATAAATACCTCATACGGCGTGATATAATCCTCGAAATATGGCCATTTATATCGGCAATAATCATTGTCTATCTCGTAACCCTTACCATTTTTCCTGGCATTGAATCTGAAATTCATTCCTGCCGTTTTGGTGATTGGTTCCCAATCATATTGATGGCGATATTTAATTTGACGGATTTTTTCGGAAAATTAATGTCAACACTGTTTTTTCGTATCAATCATCGATATTTATTATTGATTGCATTTGGTCGTTTTATTTTAATACCATTATTTGTCTGGTCAATATTGCCCCATCAACAAAATGAAGAGCAACCATTTTTCGCTAATGCATTTTGGCCAATTTCATTTACAATACTTTTAGGCATAACAAACGGTGTATTTGGTTCATTACCAATGATATTGGCACCATTTAAAGTTAATGAACAATGGCGTGAAATAACCGGTAATTTAATGACATTCTCGTATATTATTGGTTTAACCGCTGGTTCATTTTGTTCTTATTGGCTCAATAATTGGACATTGTCATCAGCATCATCGTCGTCGTCGTTAACCCTATCATCCAATCATTATCGTATACAACATTATTGTCCATCAGAATTGGCGGCGATAACATCTACTACCACCACAACCACAACTACTGTAGCTACCACCATTAAATCACTATCAGATATTTTATTAAATAATTTTACAACATCAATGATGACTACAACGATGGTTTCGACGCCAATCAACAATTTAACAACAATAATGACAACCAGTTCCTTAAACATGACAACAACCGACATTTCATCGATGATCATAGATCCTATTTGATTTATTTTCCATTTCCATTGCCTTTGGCTTATTTCCTTTGGCCATTTTTGTTGTTTTTTTTCCACCCATTCATAACATTTCCTTAGATCGGTAAAAAAAATATTTTGTTTTGATAAAAAAAAATCATTCATTAATATTAATGGTAAAAAACGATGAACAAAATTTTTTTTGATTAAAGACGAAAAATAAATCTAAAAATAGATGCACATTTTTCTTTCTTCTTTCTCTCTCGTTTAATTTGAAGATCATGACTGCTGTGAAGGATAATTATGATAATTTTTTTCTTTCATTCATCATGATTTTGTTTTGATGATTAATTTTTGTTCGTCATTTTCCACTATGAAAAATAAAGATTCTAAACCAAAAAAAAACAATCACGATCATCGATAGTTTCGTTCATCATCATAATATGTGGCATATCCGTTCGAAAGAAATTTTTTTTTTGTTCATTCGAAATTATCAATTTTTTTTCGTCGAGAAAAAAACCCTAATATTCTCATATTAAATTCAAATGAATTTCACACACACGCAAACAAAAACCCGAATGATCATCATCAAAAACTTTTATAATGAGAAAAAAAACTTACGACAACAACAATCCAACAGGTTGTATCCACTTATTTTGATACACATGCAAAGATATCTACTATTCTATGACGCTTGTTTGTCGGTAACTGCAACTTTTACACTCGCCAAGTGCTTGCACTGTGTACTGGCACTGTGTATTAACTTGGCATTTGATGCGGGGAAGCCGAGCTGGACATTCCTACTTATTTTCAGTACAAACATAACTATTTAGTATAAGCTACTCAGTGTGTGTTGTGTGTGTGTGTCTGAGCATGCGGGAAAAACTTTTGAATGCCGCTGAACAGTTCGTCCAGCTCAGAAGTAGAAGTCGCTTCCAAAGAAACGCATTCTGTGGTATGTAGCTTTGACATCTACTATTCTATGACGCTTGTTTTGTCGGTAACTGCAACTTTTACACTCGCCAAGTGCTTGCACTGTGTACTGGCACTGTGTATTAACTTGGCATTTGATGCGGGGAAGCCGAGCTGGACATTCCTACTTATTTTCAGTACAAAACATAACTATTTAGTATAAGCTACTCAGTGTGTGTTGTGTGTGTGTCTGAGCATGCGGGAAAACTTTTGAATGCCGCTGAACAGTTCGTCCAGCTCAGAAGTAGAAGTCGCTTCCAAAGAAACGCATTCTGTGGTACGATTTTTTATTATCTTTGACATCTACTATTCTATGACGCTTGTTTGTCGGTAACTGCAACTTTTACACTCGCCAAGTGCTTGCACTGTGTACTGGCACTGTGTATTAACTTGGCATTTGATGCGGGGAAGCCGAGCTGGACATTCCTACTTATTTTCAGTACAAACATAACTATTTAGTATAAGCTACTCAGTGTGTGTTGTGTGTGTGTGTCTGAGCATGCGGGAAAACTTTTGAATGCCGCTGAACAGTTCGTCCAGCTCAGAAGTAGAAGTCGCTTCCAAAGAAACGCATTCTGTGGTATGTAGCTTTGACAAAGCTTTTTTTCATTGTTCTAGCTCAGCACACTTTGCTGCAGATTTTGCATCCAATAGATGGTGCAGTCATTCAATAGAACATAGAAAGAGTTCGAATTCGAAATCATTTTGTGTGTCAGTGTGTGTAATTGATGATGAAATCAACATTTTGTGTGCCTGTGTGTGCATTGCTGATTTCTAATTTCTAATAATATCTAATAATATAATATTCATTCATCAATCATCATCACCATCATCATAATCATAATTCATAATTATTATAATAAATATATATAAATATAAATATATAATATAATAATAATAAATTATTATATTATTATTATTATAAAAATTGGTAAGTAATTACATTTCATGATGATTTCATGATTACATGATACCTGATAGTAGCAGAAATTAATCTTTTTTTTCCACTATTCTAATTCCAATCCAATATTATTATTTCAATGATTTCAATGATAATTATATTCCGATTCCAATGAACAATGATTTCCAATGATGATATAAATCCAATTTCCAATTTCCAATTTTATATTCAATGATGTTCCAATCCAATGAAAATGAAAATGAAAAAAAAGGAAAAAAAATGCAAAATTTTCGAGAAAATTTTCATCCTCAGGTAACAATTGAAATGCCTGATGATGATGATGCAACAACAACACAACAACAACAACAACAACAACAACAACAACAACAAGAACAACAACAAGAACAAACACAGCGTCGACTTCGACAACAACGACGACGACAACGACAACGACAACAGCAACGACAACAACAATTGATGGATCGTCAACAAGAAATTGTTAACAACTTAGTCCGGAATGTCATAAGCATACAAATGGAATTCCAGAACAATGTTGCAAGACCAATTAGAAGACCGAATAATAATATTCGTAATCGGAATCATCAACATCATCATCAAAATAATAATAATAATAATCGGAATCATCATCATCATCAAAATAATAATAATAATAATCGGAATCATCATCATCATCAAAATAATAATAATAATCCTAATCCTAATAATAATAATCCACATCATCATGTGTAATAATTAGAATTATATTATAATTCAATTCAATCTATATATCTATCTATCTATTATCTATTATCTATCTATTATATATATCTATCTATCTATACTATCTATCTATATAAATAAACATATACATATACATACATACATATATCTATAAAATAAACATATACATACATACATAAATATATATATATATATATATATATCTATAATAAATATCATGACGGGTTTGTGGAAAAATATAATAAATAAAAATATAAAAAAAAAATATTGAGTTGATGAAAAATATCAAATCAAATCAATCTTTTTTGAATTTTCAAACTTTTTTTAATTTTTTCGGTTTGATTTCCAAAACAGGTTGTTTTACAATATCACAAAACATTTCCAAAGAAACGCATTCTGTGATGTGATAAAAAAAAGATGGCGCAGACATTCAATAGAACAAAGAAAGAGTTCGAATTCAAATTCATTTTGTGTGTTTATGTGTGTAATTGATGATGAAATCATCATCATCATTGTTGATCATTGATCATTCTTGATTAAATTGTTGATTGTTGATAAAATAAAATAGATGGCGCAGACATTCAAAAGAACAAAGAAAAAGTTCGAATTCGAAATCATTTTGTGTGTCTGTGTGAATATTTGATGATGATGAAATCATTTATAACAAGCGATGATTGCTGATTGCTGAATTGCTGATTTCAAATTCAATCATCTCAATAATAATTAAACTGTTAATATATATATAAAAAATTAAATTAAAAAATATTTTAATAATTAAACTGTTAAATTGTGATTGTGATTAAACTGTTAAATTGTGATTGTGATTAAACTGTTAAATTGTGATAAATTGTGATTGTGTTTGTTTGTGTTATTATTATTGTTTTTAAAAAAATCAAAACAAAACAAAACAAACCAAACATCAAACATTCGTGATTCGTGATCAACAATCATTCACCATCATCATAATCAATCATCATCATAATTAATCATCATCATCATCATCAAATTCCTATCATCAAAATCATAACAGTATTCGTTTGAGTATAGATAATACAATGCCAAACGAACAGGAAAGAGCACGTAGGCGCGAGTATATGCGTGCTTATCGCGCCAATCAAAGTGATTCTGTTACAAGAATCAGGCGTATTGCCGACGCGATTAATGTGGCTGAAACTCGAGCTAGAGAAAGCCCGGAAGTGACCCGACGACGACGTCAGTCTAGCCAGGTAAGAATGAGAGTTCTTAGAGCCAATGTTGATGTCACTCGGGTGACTCACGACAATTATCGTGACGCAGATGTTTCCATCCATTATATTGGAGAAATGAATAAGCAATGCAACAAATGCAATGCTTATCTTTTTCCGGGGGAAACATCAAACAGTTGCTGTCACAACGGCAAAGTGCAGCCGCAACGATTCGTTGGTTATCCGGATTTTTTGAAAGATTTATTCACAAATCGTGAAAATCCAAATTTTGTAAATTTCAAAAAACACATAATCAACTACAATGCTTCCTTGAGTTTTGCCTCAATTGGAATGCGTCATGATGAATCGTTGCGTGGCACACGTGGAGTTCAAGCAATCAAATGCCATGGAATGACATATCATTTAATGGCTCACCTCCACCCTGAACAAACACAAGATCGGGCTTATGCTCAGATATTTGTTTATGCGCCCGAAGAGGCTGCAGAACGTCGATTGGAGCATCCAGCTAATTCTGATCTTGAAAGAGCTTTGTTGGTTCAAATTCACGATTTTCTGGCCCAGAATAATCCTTATGCGATCCAATTCAAAGCTTTTAATGATGCTCTTAATGAATCAGGAGCAGAATCTATGAACATGAGTCTGATTTTCAAACGAAATGTCAGACGTATAAACCGAAATGATCCACACCCCGGACGTTATAATGCACCGGTAGCGAGTGAGATCGCTTTCATTTACCAATCTGACCCAGATGGTTTGCCACAAATTCAACGTGACTTTGTTGTCTATCCTCGAACCCCGGCCGGACAAGCAAGCACGTTCAGAATTCATTATCTAAGCAAACATCTGAATCCAATGTGTTACGTCCTTTTCTATCCAAACGGCGAAGAAGGATGGTCGCCAATACCAGGACAACGCATCAATTTGGATGAATTAAACGAACCAGCGAGAGACAGAAATGTCACTCAGCTTCAGTTTTATTCAAGCCAACTCTTTAAGAGACCAAACATTTATAACCCGATTCTTGATGGTGGTAGACTGTTCCATGTTTGGGTTATAGACAAGTTTCTCAATGTAGAAACCAGTCGTTTGGATTGGCACAGAAAAAACCAAGCCCAACTTCGAGTAGACCAATACAGAGGTCTAATGGATGCTTTGGAAAGTGAAGCCAATGAAGTAGAAGGACGACTTGGAAGAGTTGTTATTCTCGCTTCCTCTTTTGAAGGTAGTGCTCGAAATATGAACGAGCATTATCATGACGCTATGGCTATTGTTGCAAAGTATGGTTTCCCAGAATTATTCATAACCATGACTGCAAACACAGAATGGCCTGAAATTATCGAAAATTTGCATCAAAATCAAACTGCTTTTGAAAGACCAGATTTGATTGATAGAGTTTTTAAAAAAAAACTCAATCATTTGATGGAAATTATATACAAAAAGGGATATTTCGGTAGATGTCAAGCCTATGTCTATACGATTGAATACCAAAAACGTGGATTGCCACATGCCCACATTATTGTTTGGTTAATAGATGGGGATAAACTTGACACACCGGAAAAGATTGACCGATACATTTCGGCTCAAATCCCACCTGACAATCCAGATTATGAATTTGTCAGGGAAATTGTGCTGAAGCATATGGTACATACCTGTATGCCCAATCGTTGTCTCAATGAAGACGGCGAATGTAATAGAAAATTTCCAAAGCCCTTTGAGGCTGAAACAGTGATTGAAAACGACGGTTATCCGAGATACCGTCGGGAGCACGCCCCATCAGTTGTGTACAATGGCAAAACAATCGACAACAGTATGATTGTGCCACATAATCTTTATCTCCTAAAAACTTTTCAGTGTCATATCAACGCTGAAATAGTTCGCACAATTAAAGCTGTGGCTTATCTTTTTAAATATATTTTCAAAGGTAACGACCGAGCCCATGTTCGTGTGACCACGGATGGAGAGAACGAGATTGTACATGACGAAGTACGCAACTATATTGATAGTCGCTACACTGCTGCATGTGAAGCTATTTGGAGATTGTTAGAATTTCCTATGCACGATAAGTCTCATGCAGTATATCGACTTCCGGTGAACTTGCCCCAAGAACAACCGGTGTATTTTAATGAAGACGATGACGCTGAACAAATCCGTCGTCTTTGTGAAAGAGCTGCTCGAACTGATAACATGTTGACAGCTTTTTTCAAACTCAATGCACAAGATTCAAATGCAAATGAGTTTCTTTATACCGAACTTTGTGAGCACTACGTTTGGAATAAGCGCAGCAAAAAGTGGGAACCACGACAGCGCCACGTTCCAATAATTTCTCGAATATATTATGTAAGTGCTCGCGAATCTGATCGATTCTATCTTCGGTTATTGCTTCAAAATGTCAAAGGTCCAAAAAGTTTTGAAGACCTTAGAACTGTCAATGGCCAGGTTTGTGCTACCTTCAAGGAAGCCGCCATCTTAAGAGGTTTAGTGGCCAATGACAGTGAATGGATAGAATGTCTCACTGAAGCAAGTGTGTACAATCTTCCAAAGCAAATGCGTCAACTCTACGCGCAGATTTGCATTTACAATAACCCAGCGGATCCAAAAGATCTTTTTGAAAATTTCAAAGAATTCATGATTGGAGACTTTCTCTATCAGGATGAAGATCGAAATGTGACACGAGCTGAAAATTTAGCAAAACAACATATTTATCGTCTGTTTGCTATTCAAGGATACTCAGCCGACTTTCTAGGCCCTGTCAGTTATGGTCAAAATGACCAAATAGACATTGAATACGAAACTAGATATGCTGAAGAAACTATCCCACTTCTCAATGAAAAACAACGAGAGTTTTTCGATGAAATTAGTGGACAACTATCAAACCCACGGCTACATGAAAAAAATAGTCGATTCTATTTTTTGGACGGCCCCGGAGGTTCGGGAAAGACTTTCACTTATCTTGCAATTATATCGTATGCAAGAAGTCGAGGTTTTTCGGTAGCGGCTTTCGCTACCACCGGAATCGCCGCTGATTTGCTTCCTGGCGGAAGAACAGTTCACAGCGGTTTTAAGATTCCAATAAGACTTACATCCACCGATCGATCAACAATGACGGCCAATCAATATCAAGCAAGACAGGTGATCATTCCCGCTGATTTATTGATCATTGATGAGGTCTCTATGATGTCGATTCATGTGATCAACATAATTGACTTATTGCTCAAAGATCTCATGCAGTCGCAAGAAGTTTTTGGTGGTAAATTAATCATCTTTGGGGGAGATTTTCGTCAAATATCTCCGATTGTTCCCAGAGGAATTTGTGTTTCTTCTGCAGACTTGAGCATTAAGAAGTCACCGCTTTGGATATATGCAAAACGGTTTAGTCTTAGCACCAATATGAGATCAGCCAATTTTGCTGAATACAATGAATGGCTTCTTAAATTGGGCAACGGTACACTTCGAGCTGAATCATCTCGAATCACAGATCCAGAATACTTTCCGTGTTCCAGATCAATTTTTAGTTAATAGCGTTGACGAGCTAACAACTGAAATCTATGGTGCTGGACTTGATCCAGCTTATCAAGATCAGGCAGAGGAAATGGCCAAAAAGGTCATTCTCACCACCACCAATGATTTAGCACATTTTTTCAATACAAAAATATCAAACTCATTCATTGGTGAGAATACAATTTATTACAGCATTGACAATATTGCGGAAAACCACAGCGGTTTGCAATTCAATGTTGAGTGTCTTCATGCGATGAACCCGCAAGGTTATCCTAGACACAAACTGGAATTAAAAGTTGGATCCATTATAATGTTGATCCGCAATGTTGAACCACAAAGCGGTTTGCTTAATGGTACACGTTTAGTTGTCACTCAACTAAAAAGACGCACCATTAAAGCTCGCATATTGACAGGAACGCACAAAAACACGGAGGCTCTGATTCCTCGGATCATTTTCCAACAAAATGATCAAGATCCCGAGCTGCCATTCAAATTAGTGCGTAGACAATTTCCTGTGGTGTTGGCTTTTGCCCTGACAATTAATAAGTCTCAAGGGCAATCTTTCGAAAAAGTAGGTGTATACCTTCCTACACCAGTATTCCAACATGGAATGATGTATGTGGCTCTTTCCCGATGCAAAAATCCAAATAATCTTAAGATTTTTGTCGAGGAAATTGAGGAAAAACAAGGTGCTATTTTGCTGAAGGTCAACAACGATCGCAGCATCTACACCAAAAATATCGTATTCCGCCAACTTATCGATATCGATGAACAATAATAAGTATGCTGTTTGATCGATAAGTTGATGTTGGATTTACGTAACATTTTCAAAGGTGTCAGGTACAATACAAAAGTCATGGCTGACCCTGCGGTACCAAATCGAAAGCCGGAAGCAAAACGCCGTGCATATAAATCCACCGTCAGGCACGAAGCGTTAAAATTGACACCTTTGGCTGGATGCCAAGCAGGGGGGGCGGCGCAGCCGCCACACCTGCGGGTATCCAGCTATATTGACCGTCAAGAATTCATACCTTTGGCTGGGTACCAAGCAGGGGGGGCGGCGCAGCCGCCACACCTGCGGGTATCCAGCTATATTGACTGTCAGGAGTCAGCCCCGCAGGGCCAGCCTGGGGCAGGCGCGAAGCGCCTGTACCGGGCTGGTATTAAATTCAATATCAAAATCATCATCATCATCATCATTGAATTGAAAACTAAAAAAAAAGTAGCAGCATACATTTTTGTATCCCCTTTCTTCTCCGACCATTTAATAATAATCATTCATTCACAATCCATATAGAATGTCCACGGTCTTTATCATAATATTATGGATTTGTTACAAACAAGAGAGTTGATTAGATCCGCAACAACAAACAAGCCAGTTATCACAAGTTTGGAAAAAAATGTATTTTTTTTTCTCACCAACCACACCATTATGTTTGCATAAAACATCCAATTGGTTCAACGAAAAATGAAAAATCGAATTGAAAATACAAGCGAACCACCGAAAAAGAGATAGAGGCATAAAATGAAAATGAACGACCGACGACCACCACACATACATCAAACAACAACAAAAAAGTATCTGTGTGTGTGTGTGTGTGGCGGTTTATCAAACAACAACAACAACAAGCTAAATGCATCGATCAAGCTCAACAACACATAAAAGTATACAGCGAGAGAAAATAGCGAGTTCCAATTTTCGAAAAAAAAAGAAAACGACCATGTAAACAAAAAAAAACTGACAAGCCAAACTGTTTGTGTTATTCAATTCAAATTCAATCCATTTTTAGGCCAAATTTTTATTTCGCTTTTCTCTCTCTAGTTAGTTTGTTGTTGTTGTTGTTGTTGTTGTTGTCCCAGATTACGAATAAATCAAAAAAAAAAATCAACTAAAACAAAACTCCAACTAAAAAACAGGCGGTTGTTTGTGTTGTTGTTGTCCACAAAAATCCATCAATATATTAGATATAGCCATCATCCTCATCATCATTAGATTTTTTCGTTGTTCTTAAATTATTAATCCAATCAGTTATCCATTCATTTGATGATGATCATGGCTGCCATCATCATCATCATCATCAGTCATCAATGATCAAATAATCGTTGATGATAACAATCAATCGCCAAAAATAATGATGATGATGATGATAATCACCAATTCATTCTTTATTTGTTTGTATGATTTATACATAGATCAATTGTCAATTATTTTTGTGTAATTTGAATCGATTCGATTGGATTGTTTTCTGGTTCGATTATCATTCATTCAATGGGCTTGGTTTATCCTCATCATCATAATCAGAAAAATTTATTTTTTCCATAAAAATTATTCAAGAGAAGAAACAAAAAAAAAATCAAATACAAATGAGACCACCAAATATTTCAATGAGTTCAACGAATTGTTCATCGAATAATAATAATAACAACAATAAAAGTAAGTAGAAAAAAATTGACAGTTTGAATTGATGTAAACCATCATTTTGTTTTTTTTTTACCACCAGAAGATGCAAATATCAAAAATGTTCATTCTATGCCAATATTATCGTCGTCAACTACATTGACGACAACAACGTCCATTTCATCGCCATCTAATACGACGACGACGACAACTTCGATAATATCTGCAATAACAACAACAACGAAACCATCATCACATGAAAATATTTTTGATCGTATTAAAAAAGCTTGTTCAGTTGGGAAATCTAACAAGTCTTCCTCTTCATCATCATCATCATCATCGACATCATTGACATCAACATCAATATCCGCATCCACTTCATCACCCACAGCAACATTGACGACGACAACATTGAATGCCAAAAACCAAAGTTCCATAACGGGTCAACAACAACAAACTGTTTCAACACAGACTACTCAATCACATTATCAACAAACATCAATTACTAGTCCAGTGGCCACCAATATCACTAACAACATTTTATATGCAACACAATCGATACCAGATTTTTCTAAATCATCAACAACAACGCATAACCATAATAACAATTATCGTAATAGAAATGTTATGAATGAACAACAACAATCATCATCATCATTATCATCATCGGCCGGTAAATCAACCAGTGATTCAAGTCTTTATTATATTGGGAATAGTAATAATGCAATCAAAATAAATACTAATCCAAATTCCGGCAATGATGATGAAAATAATATTGGTCCAATTATAACCGGTGCTGTACAGAAATTACCTGCATCAGCTTGTTCACCATCTAAACAATTATTGAATAGTCTTTTGTTTCAGAATACATTTCCGGCTGCTATTGAACAACATCAACACTCACCACCTCATATGCATCGGATCATTCAACAAAAAAATTCACCGAATAGCCATTATCAACAGCCACAATTTGGTAAATTGATTCAGAATTCAATAATTGGCAATAGTCGAATCGTATCGACATCAACATTTAGTGGTTCTGGTACTGGTTTATCATCGATAATAACACCCACCAACACTACTACTACCACTACTGGAACACCAATAGTAACTGTAGCACCATTTGATCGTGCAACAAGTGCATTACCTGAGTCACCACCATCTGTTTCACATCATCGAAATTTATCATTATCAAACAGTATTAGTGGTGGTGGTAATTATGATATTCTAGTTGGCCCGGGATCACCAACATCACCGGTAACTAATTTATCGGTTATAAATAATAAAATGTTCAATAATACTCAAACAGATATGAAAAATACTCATCTAATCAATAATAATAATGTTCCTGGATCATTGACAACAACATTGACATCACGTGTCGCACCAATCTTACAAAATACGGCTAATGATCATCAAATATTGACCATTGTTAATAATAATCTTAATGATGATCATGACAATAATGATGATGATGATGATGAAGATGAAAATAATAATGGTAATAGAGATGATGATGACGATGAACTTGATCATTCATCACCAATGTCATGTTCACCATCATCACCTATTAGTGTACCATTATCATCATCAAATAATTATCAACCACAACAACAACAACAGCCTATTACAATAGCAACTGTACAATATTGTCAACGTTGTTGCGTCCATTTGCCCACTTCATCATCGATGACGGCAACTAATGAACAATCATCATCATCGACAATTATCGATACATTTGATAAATTGAATAAAAAACAACGACAAACAACAACAGATAGTAGTATGAATACACCAATCAATACAGTTAAATATGTAAAGAATAAATCAAAAATACGAAGTTTAAATCGTAATAATAATAACAACAACAATAATAATAATTCGGTTATTGTGTCTAATAATAATAATAATAATAATAACCGTACGGGAAAAACATCATTACCTTTTATGCTGGATAATTTTTCCAATACATCATCATCGTTGACTACTACAGCAACAACAACATGTGAATCAATGGCCAATAATAATAATAATATTCGAAGATCAATAAGTAAAGATTCAATTGACACAGATATTATCATGATTGGTAATCTCAATAATAATAATCATCATCAACGTCATAATTCATCATCATTATATAATTCAACAACAAATACTCTTACTAGTTGTGGTGGTGGCGGTGATGATATGGATTTATATCTGAAAAATCTCAACACTACAACGGTAAATATTTTTTCAATTTTTTTTTGTTGATTTCATTGAAGATTTTTTTTAAAATGTCAAATGAATGCGCGATGCACACCATTATTTAATCGAGTTTTGATTATTCATCAATTCGTTTCATTCACATTTATCGTTGTCTTGACGTTTTCTCTTTTTGTGTGTGTGTATCGTCGTTGTCTTGACGTTTTGGTTTTTCATTGTTCTTTTTTGTTGTATATGTGAACAATTATCAATACGCCTCTTTGATGATCATTGACTTCCCACACACACACACACAGTAAACGAGAACATCATTTTTCGTTGTATCCATTCGTTTCATAATTTTTGAATCTGTATCACGATGATTCGAATTTTCGAATTCTCAAATTTTATTCGCTTGATATTCGCGTCCGTTTAACATTATTTTTCGGTGTGTGTGCCTGTGTATGTGTGTTTAGATTTCGGGTATTTTTTTCGATTTGTTTTTATTATTGTTTGATTTGTGTTGGTTAGTGATAGTTATCAGACAAAATAAATGTTTTTATTTATATCAACCAGCTTTTTACCACCACCCACCACCAACAACAACAACAACAACAACAAACAACAAAAATCACAACCATTTTTAGTCGGTATTTAACTATTTTAGATCATCATAAATATGGCAACAAGTTGTTTATTATTTGGGGTGTTTGCTGCTCAACGCACACATAAACCGATATATTAAATATCATTTTGGTTTCTTTGTGTGTGTGTTGCTTTATTCATTAATGATGATGATGATGATGATTGAAATTGGTGTAACCCAAACACAATAGATGTGTGTGTATCATATAACAAGTGGTCTCAAATAAAATTGTCATTGATTTTTTTATTGTGGTGTAGTTGATTTTAATGAATTTTTTTTCTTGTTACTCATCATCATGATTAACTTTTATCCGATTTTTTTTCTGGTTGATCATCATGATTAAGTGATATGTATGATTGAAACATGAAACATAACTAAACTCATTGTATGAACAACTACAACAACAACAACAAACATGGGGTCATCATCATCGAAACGAAAAAATCCAATCAAAAAACGTTCAATTTCATCATCAACATCATCATCAACAAAAGATTTGAAAAGATTTATTGATAATAATGGAAATAGTATACGTAGTAGTAGTAAAAGTAATTCAAATCATCGTAATCATAAATTATCATCATCATTAGCAACGAAAAATTGTATCGAAATATCTTCACCCATTTTGGCTGTAAAATTAAATGTTGATGATGATCATCATTATCATAATCTATTCAAGAATCATTCATCATCATCGCCTACACATGAACAACAATTTGTATCGTCACCATCGTTTGTTGAACAAAGTTTGAATAATAGCGTTGATGGTTTAAAGATTTTTAATCATGAAAATGATGATGATTATCAACAACAAGATTTGATCTCACAATCAGCACCACCTAAACCACCTCGTCTTCAAAATGATGATAGTGATGATAGATTATCATCAATTCTTGAAAATGATTCTATTGTCAAACGGAAACATTCAGATTCGGATCCAAATTTTTTAAATAATTTAAATGATATCGAACAACAGCAACAACAACATTTATCAATTCTTGATTCATCATCATCGAATAGAATTCATTCTGATACAGAAATGGTTAAACCTCATGAAACAATTTTAGCTATCGATGATTTGGATGTAATTTGTTTTTGCCTGGAAATTTTTTATTTTTTTCTGAATTTTGATTTCTAATTTTTTTTTCTTTTTTTTCATTTGAACAGAGCCATGATAATAATTTCAAAAATCAGAATCATGAATTTGCCAATAATCAACAATATATATTGCAGATTGAACGAGAAAAATTGGAATTACAAAAACAGTTGATTACATTGGTACAGAATGCTGATACGAAACGATTGGAAATTGAACGATTACAAAAGGAATTGAAACAATTGAAGAAAAAATTTAATACGGAAAAAACAAAGCAAGCGGAATTGAAATCATTAGAGTTACAGGATGTAAACGAATTGCAAATTGGTGGTGGTGAACCAATGGTTGATGATGTAAACATTAAAAATGATGATAATTCTAATTCAAATAAAACATTAGAACAATCAGAAACGATTGCTGAAATGGAATTGATTGTTCCATCATCATCAACAACAATAATGCATACGGGTAAGATTTTGATTTTGAATTTTTTTTTTTTGATTATAAATTTTTCTTTTTCTTTGAATCTAGGTGAACAATCCTCATCGTCTAATATTATTGAATGGGATAAACAATCATCATCATCTATTTCTGAATTATCCGTTGCCAATCTACAGGATCGGATCAATCAAATGGAAGAAACACATTATTCAACATCGGAAGAGTTACAGGCGACACTCCAAGAATTGAATGATTTACAAGAACAAGTAATGGATCTGCAAAAATCAAATGAAATACTACAGCATGATAAAAATTTCCTACTTGAAACATTGTGTGAACAAACAAAAAAATTGGATAATTGTGTTGCACGTATTGAACAATTCCAACGAATGATTATCGATCAATATGATGATGAAGAGAAACATGTGCTATTGTCACCTTCTGAACGTGAAGAAAGCCTCGTTGAAATGCTCAAATGTATTCATGAAGAGAAAACTGAATTAGAAACAAAACATGATGAATTACTATATAAACTAGAAGAATTAAATGTACGATCCAAATTGGATGCAAATAATTTATTAGAATTTGGATTACTATTTACTAAACCATCACCACCTACCACTAAAGAATCTATGATGATTGGCGATCATAAACAAAAAGACACTGTCTGCTTAATGGATCATCATCATCATCATCATCATCATGATAATAATAATCTAGTCGAATCTACTGCATCTATAATCGTAGGCAATTCATCTTCATCATCAACAACAACTACAACAACGTTGTCGTCGTCGTCATCGAATATAAATGCAAAATCTGAATCTATTGAACAAGAACAATTGGATAAATCATGTTGTTCATTACAGCAACAACAACAACAAAAAATGTTGGCCAAATTATATAATGCAAAATCATTACAAGAAATATCAATGCCGGTAACAGGTTCATTTCATAGTCTTGATGGTTTAACCAGTAAAAATTCCAGTTCTACTGAAGAAACAATTGAAATGTTACAATTTCTTGTCAAACAATTACAGGATCGAATATCAACACGAGAATTGGATCTAAAAAAACTTAAAGATCAACTTATTCTAATGGAAGTGGAAAAGAAAGAAGAATATGTTAAACTTGAAATACAGCTTAAAAATCTGGAAAATCGTAATAAAGAATTAAATGAACGAAATGAAGAACTATATCAAAGGCTAAAAACAACGGAAGAGGCAAAAATTGAATCTGAAATTCGTGCCCAAAAAAATCTGGATGAAAAACGAGAGATACGTTCATTATTAGAGGATAAAGATCGTAGATTAGCTGATCTTGAAATGAAATTATCGACCAAATGTAAAGAATATTCAGAATTGGAAGATAAACGTGATCTTGAACACTCGGAATGGAAACAATTTCAACAAGATTTATTGACCACTGTACGTGTTGCAAATGATTTTAAACTTGAAACATTAGCCGAATATAAAGCACTATTGAATGAAAAGAATATGATTGAAGAAAAATTGAATCTTCTTGAATCTGAATTACAAAAATATCGTCAAGAAAATAAAAAACTTCATCACCAACAACAACAGCAGCAGCATCAGCAATATTCGCGTTCCGGTGTCATGGATCCATTACTATCGACAACCAATAATGGTAGCAACAACACATCAACAGTTACACAAAATTCATCTGGATCATCATCGTTGACAAAAACAATTAATGATTCAGTGACTGTTGCCACAGTAAAACCGATGGTAACAAAATCAACATCACAACAACAACAGTCAACATCATCGTCATCATCATCATCATCGCCAAAAACATCATTATTAACAATAATTCAAAATTATGAACCAATTTCGAATGGATCGGCAATTAGTCATCATCAAAGTACTACTACCACCACAAATGGTCGAACATTAATGCGTAGTAATAGTAGCCAGATTTCTGTTCGAAGTTTGATTGAAACTTTTGATACGAATAATAAACAACAACAGCAGCTAACTTCTCCATCATTAACACATCCATCATCTACAATTACATCGAATGGTGGTACCACAACAAACAATGGTTCATCATCTGTACCACCATTGTGCAATCGTTCTAATTCAGTACCAATTCTTGGTCATAATGATTTACTCATACAACGACATCTACGTCAATTTGTTAATGAATCTAATGGTAATAGTGTTACAACGCCATCATCATCGCCTGATCACCAACTTCATCGATCTGCTAGCAAAACTTCTGCAAATTCTTCCGATCGTACCACTCCTTCATCAGTGTTTGTATCATCACCAATTTTAAAAGATTCAAATGGAAATAAAATTGATTCAATCAGACCACGAGCATTGTTTAGGTATGTATTTTGATTATGATGATGATCATTGCTAATTGATTATCGATTTCTTTTCTAAATAGTGAAATGAGTGATGGCAACAAAAAAGATCCACTAACAACATTGGTACGTGGTGGTGGCTCAAAACGAAATGCTCTACTCAAATGGTGTAAAAATAAAACGCTCAATTATCGTGACATTGATATTACGAATTTTTCATCATCATGGAATGATGGTATGGCATTCTGTGCCATTCTGCACACGTATCTACCCGATAAGATACCATATGAGACATTAAAAGCGGATGATAAAAAACGAAATTTTACAATTGCATTCAAAGCAGCCGAATCAGTCGGCATAATGACAACTTTGGATCTCAACGAGATGCTTGCACAGGAACGACCCGATTGGCATAAAATTATGGCTTATGTTACATCAATCTATAGCCATTTTGAAACATAATAGCTTTTTCATTCAAATGATTTTTTTTCATTAAATGATTTTTTTATTTTTTCAAAACATTTTCTCTTTTCTCGAACATTCTGATGATGATTAATAATTATATTGCTGTTCCATTGCCCAAAATTGGGAAAGTTCCAATCAAGATACATTCGTCTTAGTGGTGCCATACCAGTTGTAGTTATTTTTTGAACCAAGTGCTGCCATCTATTGCTATAAATAATAACCAATTTTCTGAGGTGCCGAAAGTGGCGACGCCTAGCGGATTTTCATTAAACTAAAATTTTGCGAAAAAAGGCAAAAAATGAAAAATTTTAGTTTAATGGAAATTCGCTAGGCGTCGCCACTTTCGGTACCTCAGAAAATTGGTTATTATTTATAGCAATAGATGGCAGCACTTGGTTCAAAAAATAAATAAATTAACATTTACATTGATCATTGCAAATACTTGTAATAAACATGTTTATGAATTTATAAATTTATAAATGATCATTTTTTTATTTCGTGTCAATTAAAAAAAATATGAATTTTTCTTATGAATTACAATACAAGCTTTAAACATCACATTCATTATCCTGTTCTTGTTCGACTGTACGATCACCAGTTGATTTAATGAAAAATGCCATTATGGAAGATATGATGAGTAATATGCCTGATGCTGCAAATGTTATATGATATGATTGTGTCATATCGAATAGAGCGCCTAAACAACAAAATGGATGCAAATAAATGAATGGAAAAAAAATTCAAATTATAAATGGTACAAAACATACCAGCTAATGGCGGTCCAACTAATGAAGCAGCACCACGAAACAAACATAATAGACCAAATGCATTGGTCAATTTTTCCAAACCAAGCATATCGACAAGAATAACCGAAGTTAAACATACATATGCAGCTAAAGAATAGCAACAAAAAATGATTAACCCATTGAAAAGCAGAATGACAATATAATCATTTACTTACAAATAAAAAGGCCGAATAGAACACAATCAACAATAACAGCCACATAGGTCGTACAGAATGGGGCCGCAATGACAGCCAAACCGGACAATATAACACATATATTATTTAAACCTAAAGCAGTGATTTTTAATCCACATATGGATCCATTTTTGGTAATACGATCGGATAGATAACCAAATAATAGACGACCAAATGTATTGGTGATGCCAATGATTGAGATTAATAGAGCAGCTTGGTCTGGAGTCACTAATTTATCACCGGCTATTTTAATTTGGATTGATCAAAAAAAAAATAGTTAATTAATTGATTGAAGAAAACGAGAAACAACATACATACCCATGACCGAACTGGTAGCAAATTGAGTAATGTAAACAAATGGTACGTAGAAACCCATCATACCGAAAATGTTTGAAATAGCCAGTATGATGAATGCATTACTATCCCGGATTAATGAAAAATCTAGCATTTCACTAAGGATTGATCTCATCGATGGCGGAAGTTTGCTTAGGAAATGGTTCCAGTAGCCACGTTTTTCATCATTTGGTTGTTGCTGTTGTTGCTGCTGAAATTGTCGTTGTTGTTTAATGGAGGAATTCATTTCCGAACAACAATCACCTGATTCATTTTGATCATCAATATTATTGTTACCATTGCTCAATTGTTGATGTTGATTATTTTGACAGCAATTATCTTTGAATGAACATAATACTCTCAATATTTTATCACATACATTTCGCTTTTGATATGATGACCTTTTCAAACCACCACCACCACCATCATCATCATCGTCGTCGGCACCGCCAGTTTCTTGCTGTTGTATTTGTTTTTGTACCTTGGCAATAATATCTCGAGCTGGAATCGAAACAATCGATTGACCAATGTTGGCTCCAGATTCGGCTAAATGTTGCAAAGAACTTGGTACATGTAATGTGGAACCAGAATAGAAAATATCTTTTTTCGATAATGGTCGAACTGGTATAGCTTGAATTGTAATGTTTCGTTTATCTTTCGATTCTTCAGATGATAAAGTTGCTCCAGCCGGTGTCGACGATAATATTACTTGAATGGGCAACTGACCGCTAGTACCCATACTATTCATTTGTGGTAACAATGATGATGATGGTAGATAGTTAGATGAATCGACAACCTGGCCACTTTCAGAAACTGTTCGTACAGTTGAACGACGGCTTCGTGGTTGTATTATAAAATTATTTGTGACCAATGCCGATGATGATCGTCCATTACCGATTTCCGATAAGGGTGATTGAGGTAAAATTGGCGGAGATTCTGGTGTCGCTGATGTAGGTGTATTTATTTCGGATTTTATATCCTCATCCTCATAATCATTACTGTAATCGGATGCAACGGCACCGGCAGCATCAGCCATTTTTTTCTGTTCATGTTCATTATCATTATCGTTATTATTATTATCTTGTTCCTGTTGTTCTGAATCATTATTCTCTTTGATCGTTATATTCTCATCCGATGATGTATTATCTTCTGAAGAATTGACACTAAATATTTTTTTCGATTCAATTATAGGTGATAGCTGATGTTTTTGATCTATACATAATTGTGATTGTGATTGTGTTGTTGATGGACATGTTTGCTGCTGTTGCTGTTGGCTTGTGACGGTATCTTTATTATTATCGGTATTTTGATTGGCAGCTGAAGGTGTTGGTGTTTGTGGTGTAGGAGTCGGAGGTTGAAATAATTGATCTAGATATAGCGTTGAATGAACACCTGGTTCCATATTCATGGAGTTTAAACGATTTTTCAATTCGGTAAATGTTAGATCATTAAGATCTAGGCTACCATGTTGCATCATTAGTAGAAATTGTGAATTCGAATGTGCTAATAAACGACGACGTTTTTCTTCAGCAATCCTCTGTAATAATGGTTTACGCATTTCAGAATTTTCCATCATTTGTTGTTGATCATCAAGTTCCCCTTCACCTAATACAGTTTTGGCATGTACATTTAATGGACGCATTAGACCACCGAAACCGGCACATGATAATATCATAAATGCTAATATTAACAAAGTGTTTTGCCAGCTAGTTACACCCAATAGATATTGACAGAATGGTGCAAACAGGAAGGTACCGACACCGGAACCACATACAGCAATACCAGTAGCGAATGCTCGTTTTGAGGTAAAATAATAACCAACAGAAACGATTGCTGGTAAAAATATCATACCCATACCGACACCACCTATCATTATAATTGGTATTAAACACAAGTTTTTTAATCAATCAATCAAGTAAATAATTCACATCAACATCAAAGACTTACCAAGGAAGCCATATGTTATGTACAATGTTTCAATATTAGGTGCAATTGTCGATAATGAAAATGCAATGAATGATATTATTGCACCCATAATTGTGACCACACGACAACCAAACCGGTTAGCTAATGAACTTACGAGGGGTCCTATAATGATGATAATAAAAAAAATGATTAATGATTGACAACAACCACAAAAAAAACGAAAGATCGATCGATTGAAAACGTACCAACACTAAGATAGAATCCATTCAATATGGATCCACATAAGGCCACTTTACTTTTACTTACACCAAAATGAGAGACAAATATTTCGAAAAATAGGCCAAACGTATAGGCAATACCATCGACAATTAGATTACAGAAAAATGATGCCAATACAATGATCCAGCCATAACCACCATCCGGTGCTGGATCCTGTATAAGTACATGTGGTTCATCGAATTCATCATCAACAATCATTTGTGGCGTAAAAGTTCCATCATTTTCATCTTGTTGCTGTTGTTGTCGATCATTACCACCACCACCAACATCGACTAATTCACGATCTTCAGGAATAGCAGATAATTGCTGCACTGAGGTATGTTGTAATGAGATCTTTGAATCACCACTAATCGATAATAGTACCGAATGATAAAGTGGTAATGATGAGTTGCCTAAATGAATCATTAGAAACAAATCAATAAAAAAAATAAAAAGAAACATTAAGTAAGCATCATGTTTGGTTAATGTTTGAAAAATTTCATTTTTCTTATCAAAATGATAAAAAAATAAGCGGTGATTGTCCTGTGATGTTGATTAGTTTGTTTGTGTGTGTGTGTGTGGGTGGGTGGATGTCTTTGATAACTTTACAGGATTATGATGATGTGATTATCATAAAAAACGTGCCATGAATAAAAAAACACACTCAAAAATATTAATAGCACTCTTAGGATAAATACACTTTGGTAAAATAAACTTCCGGAAAATAAATGAGTGAATATTTAGAGTTCATTAACACTTGTTAGTGAAATGATAAATAAATCAAAAAAAAACTGAGAAAATCATTCTAAGAAAAACACAATTCAAAGAATTATTAATGACTTTAATCGCGGAAGTAATGATGAATAAAATTAATTATTCAAGATTCTTTTGACTTTTTCAAGATGATTTTATCAAAAACTTACTATTCGATGGTGTACCAGCGTGTGGAGGCATTTTTTTTCTTTCGTTGTAATGGGCGCTGTTTTCTTCGTTAAACCAAATGAATTTATATGTAGAATAAATGAATGACGATTCGTCCAAAATTAGACAAAACTTTGTATGAATAAATGAGATCAAATCATAAAAAAGGTCGAAAATAAAAACACACACACAGAGTCAATCAGATAAGATGAGTTATTTTTTGGATGTAAACAAAAAAAAATGTTGATCGATTGGTTGTTGATTTTCGTTGATATGAAATTGGTTAATCAGATGATGGGCAATGATTATTACATTTTTGAACTGTAAAAAAAAGAATAAAAAAAATTGTAATATGAAAAATGCTTGAAAAATGGTTAAAAAAATGTATTATTAAAATCAAATCACAAATTCAAGCAATGACAAAATGAAATGAAAATTCATCATCATTACATTACATTTTATTCTCTTCTTCAAATTATCAATCAAATTAAGAAATTGACAGAAAAAAATATTGAATGAAATCGCAAAAGACGCATACAAACACACACAGAGAGAGAGAGAGAGAGAGAGACAGACAGAAAATCTTATCATCACATCTCATTTTCATAAACTATTTTGACAATGACAACAACAACAACAACAACAGAAGAAGAAAATGTAAATAAATAAATAAAAAAATGTGACCAAAAAAAAAAGCAGTACAATGACCAGAAACTGGAAAATCAATAATGATAATATAAGAAAAAAGACCCGAAAAGACCGGGAAAAAAATAGGAAGTAATTTATTAATTTTTTTCAATCAATCAATCATAAAAAAAAGTTCAACCTATCAATCAAAATTCGGAAAAGAAATTATAAACCATAAAGTAAAAAGTGGAAAGAAAAAAATTCCATTATCATGAACGAAAAATGATGTTTTTTTTTCTTTCGGAAAGTTTTTTTCGGCTTTTTTCTGCCCAATCATCATTCTATTAGAGAAACACTTGAAAACACATACAGAGCACAAAAAAAACATCATGAAAAATACAATTAAATTACACTCAAGGTGAAAAACCCACAAAAGAAACAACCAAAAAAACAAAACAAAACAAAATACAACACAAAACATTAAATGAATTCAATTAAAAGAAAATGAAGAAAAATCCATAATTCATAAGTCATTGAAATGATAAATATATGTGTTATATAAACGAAAATAGATGAAAAAAAATTGGAAAAAAACTTGATGACAATGTCAAATACATGCATGCCAAAAAAAATTATGGAAATGAAAATTGAAAAAAAAAAAAATTTTTCTCGACATCATCATCATCATTAATGATGGAAACCAGAACACAAACAAAATATATTTGGTTATAATGAGTAGAAATCATCATGTTGACACATTCAAATAAAAAAATATATGAAAAATTGGAATAAAACCAAAAAAAACCATTGAATGAATGAGTGAAAAAAACAATGATTTCATGATCGATTGATGATGATGATGATGATTCGTTTTATTCACAAAAAAAATCCTATATTTCATTAGAATTATTCAATCGAAATGTTTTTTTTTTGGTGATAACATACACCATTACCATCAAGGATATTTCATCGAGATATGGTCAGTATGAAATATTTTCAATGGAAAAACAATATGATGATGAAATGAAGAAAAAATCAGGAAAACAATGAAAAACAACACCAAAAATTATCGACAAAAAATTCTTTATCAGGACCTATATATGATATTTGATATTGGCAATCAGGATTCATAGAAAAAAAAACGAAATAGAATCGTTAAGTGGAAAAAGATTACGAAATTTAATTCCTAAGAATTTCTCGGAAAGAATGAAGAATTGATGATGTTATCTACCCATCCCACACACACACACACATAATTAAAGAAGAAAAAGAAAACAGCATGGAAACACATTTCCGTTCATTCATTATTCATTTATTCGCATAGATATGAATGTCATTCAAGAAAAAAATGACACACACACACACGAACGAACGAATTTTGAAAGAAAAATAAATATTTAGAAACAAAAACAAACAAACATTAAGAGTTGAAAGATTATTATCATCACCAAACATAAAGAAAAAAAAACAAAAACAAAAACGCCAACTGACAAATTATCAAGAATTTTGGTTGTTGTTGTTGATGATTGTGAAACATTCAAACACAAAGACACAGACACAGACACAGAAATCACAAAACCATCATCATCAATTCAATGTAAAATTCAATTGCTGCCTATTCATCATCATCAACGATCGTTGATGATGATGATGATGAAAAATGATGATAATCATAACGATAATAATAAAACAACACATCGAGAAAAAAAATGTAAATGTAATAATAATTTTATGGCGATCAAAAAGAGAGAAATTTAGTGAAAATTGTACATGAAACAAACGAATTAAAAAAAAGGATTTTCAAAAAAAAAAAAACACATAGATACAATCATCATCATCATCATCAATAATGTGAACTTTTGTTGCTGAATGATGAAACAAATTTATTTTATTTAATTAGTTTTATTATAGATTTTTTTTTGGATTTGAACATTGGAAAAAAATCATTTCATTTTTTTTCAATCATAAAAAACGGAAATTGTCGTTTTCTGTTCATTGCTGTAGCTGCTTTTGGCTGTTTCTGCAATGAGGCTTGAAAAAATGGTAATAATTTTTTTTTGTTTCAGTGAAAATTAAAAAAAAAAAATTCAAGGTTCCAAAAAAAGCCAAGCTAAGCCAACCGACCTGAAGTAAGTGAAAGCAAAAAGCAACCGATAAAAAACAATTGAGATTTTTATTTTCAAATCAATCAAAACATAGAAGAGAGAGAAGGGTTATAATTACTTTTGTTGTTGTTGTTGTTGAATGTTAAGCGGTTGTCATTTTTTTTTGTTTTCGCTTTTTGTCATTTAATAGTAGTAGTAGTCGACAATCGACAGGTAGAAAGAGAAAACAGTAGCTTGAATTTTAAAAAATCAGTTCTAGTAGTGGAAGGGTCAATAACGCATTTTCACCATTTTTAGTTCTAGTAGTTTGTCGTTTGTTATTGAAAACGAAAAAACGACAAAGATAACAACGTATGGAAAGAGTTGAAAAAAAATCTAAATAATCAATTATATCTGCCTCTTGTGTGTGAGAAAGTGGAAAAGCATCTTTATAATTCAAAAAATCATCAATAACCATTAATGATGATTAATAGTGGAAAGTCATAAATGAAAGCAAAGAAATGGTCATTGATTTATTATCGATCAAATTATTTAGCTAAATATTGGCTTACTAATAAAGAAACTAAATGTACCTAAATGTACAATCAAAAAGCAAAAAAAAAAAATTCAATTCAAATTTCAAAATCAAGATAAAAAAAGAACGAAAGAAGATGCAACAAACAAACAAACACAGACAAACGAAAAACGAAAAAAAACCCAAACCAATGTATCACATTGATCGACACAGACAAAATAAACATCATCAACATTATATAAATGATGATGATTAATGATTAATGATTTCGCATATTCATTTCACAACAAATAAACAAGCACAATGTACATTTCATTTTTTCAATTTTTCATAATCAATTCATGTGCCTCCAATTTCATACATTCAGTTCATTTCATTCATCCAATTCATATCAAAGAATTCTTTTTTTTCTATCAATCGAATTATCATCAAACAAATAATAAATCAAATAATTCAAAAAAAAAAACAAATTCTTCTGTTGTTGATTTTTAGTTCACTGGGAAACTGTCAAATACAACACACACACACACACACATCATCGTCAAATGATAATGTTGAGATTAACAAAAAAATAAATGAGAAACAAAGTAATGTTAAAATCCAGATAATCGGTTTATCATCATCACCATCACCATGAATAATGAATAAAAAAAATGGACAATTCTGGAACTTACTAAGGATAATGATTAGGTGCGATTGGCAACAGTTTTTTTTGCGTAGTTGTTGTTGTTGTTTAGTCCGTAATATTTTTCAAAATCACAAGACGGCAGCTAACTTGGTTGTTGCTATCGCTGTGTATTTGTTTTCATATTTATGACGATAATATAGAAAAGAAGAATAAAAAACAGCACAAAAAAATAATTCTGATATATTAGATACTTTATGATCAATATCGATTTTATCGAATAAAATTCAAAATGGAACAGACACGCACACATAGATGATAAAAAAAAATTTGATCAAGTTTTATAAAAAAAAACGGAGACGAAAAAAAAAATCCAAAAAAAAACAACGAAAAACACACACAGGATAAAAGCAATTTTAAATGAAATTAACTAAAAGTTGAAATGATCATCGTCATCGTCATCATCATCGATCTATTTGGCCATCATATCACATATCAGATGACGGCTGTGAATTGAAAAAGGATGTCAACCATCATCGTGATCATTATATAAAATACACATTTATTGATGTATGGATGGATTTGTTAAAATTGGTAATTTCAATTTTTTTTTCTTGATAATTGTTGATAGCAACAACAACATACACACACACACAGATCATCGTAATCATGAATTATATAAAAAAAAACTACACAATCATTTGATGTGGATATAAATGAATGAATGATGAAAAATGGAATAGAAATCATCATTACTTGATACAGAATATGCTCATCATTCATTACATAAAAAAAAACTCATGGCAATTGATGATGATTATCGAATTCTCTCTCTCTATATGAATGTATGAAGCATGAATGTGTCTGTAGAACACATACAAACACTCAATGGAAATTCATATACAAATTCTTTCCACTTTTTTATGGGAAAAAAAAGAAAAAACTATCGAAAAAAGAAGGAAAAGAAGAAGCAAAAACCTAAACAACATTATATATAATGAATGGCTATATGTGTGTGTGTATAGTGCACATAACACACATAAACACAAACACACAGTTGGTAAAGAAAAAAAAAATTTGACAAAAACAGAACTGAATATTATTATTGTCGTGGTACATATAAAACATGAATGCATTGGATTGGTAAATACATACAGTAGTCGTTTTTTTCATTTATTTTTGTTGTTGGTCGGCTTGTTGGATTCATTCTGGTTCATGGCGTCGTTCACTCATCATTTTAGGCCGCTAGAATATTTTTCGGGTTCGTTGTTGTTGTGAAAAGTAAAGTAAATTTTTTTTTTTTGTATTTTTGGTAGTCGTCGTCGTTATTTGTTGTTGTTGTTGTTGTTGGTTTGTTTTTTTTCTTGTCGTCAATGATGATAATGATGATGATAAGTTTTCGAGATGAAAAGGATATTCATTGTCGTTGCTGCAGCTATATATTCTTCATTAGGTACTAAATACACACACACACACACAAAACATGGCGTCTAGTTCAATTATAATAACGTGTCGAAAGATATTCATTACTTTGCATTATTTATTACCGGATACCGGAACATATCGACATGATCATTTGTTGGATTGTCACCAAAGAAAGATTGAAAGAAAAAACAAAACAGAATACCAACAAAACAAAAAACATTCGAATGAGTCAAAACAGAATTTTCCCGCTTCTATTTACACATGCTCACAAGTGTGTGTTATTTGCATTGTCCATCATTAGATGACGTTTGATAATCCTGGAAAAATAAAGAAAATTCTGATCACCGGAAATTGTATTGAAAATTTTCAAAAACAAAAAAAGAAAATTAATTTTTTATCATTGATGAATTTTTAAAATAAATCACAAATGTTTAATTTGTGATATAAACGTCTGAATTCTCATTTGTGTGTGCGTGTTTCTGATTGATTTTTTTCTTCCATTTTAAATTGTTTTTTTCAGCTTGAATAATTGATCAATTTAAATCTGTCCAGATTATTGATTGCTGCTGCTGCTTTTTCATTCATTAATTTTCATCTTCCAAATTCTTGGATCGAAATCGGGCAACAATAACAAAAAAAAAGTAAAACAATTCTGGCTCCATTGAAAACGCGAAATTGTTTGTGTTATGTGTGTGTGAATGCTGTATACAAAACCAATCAAGCCAGCCAGTATAAACCATAATTACACAGCGCAAATCAAAAATTGAACTGAAAACAACAACAAGAGAAAAAACCACTTCAAACCAGAATGAAGCGGTTCTAGCCAAGCTATATTATTTCATTGAACAACAACCAAGGCGACGATGACGACAACGAATGAAACACATCGATTTATTTGTTTTTTTTGTAGCCCAATTTCAAGGAACCGTTGTTTACGAACGGGATCACACGTAAAAAAAATTCTGCTTCATTTTTTTATGAAGACAATAATTACTCAATCGAATAATTAGCATGTTTTTTCATTTTCACAAAATAACTACTTTCTTAATCAATGGTTAATTCTTCTTCGGCATCAATATATCACGTTTGGCGATTATTTCCATTCGCCATTGTTGAAACACGAAAAACGAAGAAGACGAAAAAGTTGTTTCAAAAATACAAGACAAGACAAGACAAGTTTTTTTTAAATTATATTAATCGTATAGAATGAATAAACGTATGAACAGCGTGTGTGACATTGAGTATTTATATTCGAATTTTGAATGGTAATTTTTCTTTCGAACTAAAAAAAGTTCCAAGTTGTCGTTTCACTACACATTGACATTGACTAATTAATCACGTGGCTTCCTTTTAAATACCGGTCACGTGATTTATTATTACTATTTTCCATCGACGATTATGTTTTTGCATATGTAGAAATAGTCAAACATGTGATTGAAAAATTTAATTTTTTTCTGTTTTGATAAAATTTCCAAATGACAACAAAAAAAAACAATGGCAATAAAACCAAATCACTTATTAGATAGAATCAAAATGGATGATCATTCGTGGTTTGCTAATCTATCATCATCATCATCATTAATCGATGAATGTAATCAAATTGTACAACAGAAATATCATTCATCATTAATGCATCTTTGTGCTCAATATGATTCATTTCAAACTGGTTACCTTTTATTAGTCAATCATGCTGATCATCAGTGGTTATATAAACGTGATCTGGATGGTAAAACACCATTACATACAGCATGTACATTTGGATCCAATCAAATAGCTAGTATTTTTATTAAAAATCAACATATCGTCAATGACTTTAAACGTGGTGATTGGACAGCATTAATGATTTCTATTGCGAAACAGAATATTAATTTAGTAAAATTATTATTAAATAATCAAGCTGATGATTTAGTAGAAGATAAAAATGGTTGGACCGCTTTGCATTTAGCCGTACGTACTGGTAATATTGAATTGATCAAATTATTGATGGATCAAAAACCGAAAGATTGGTGGCCAAAGCCTTTGAAAAATGGTCGTAATATAATGCATATTGCAGCCATTAATGGTCATATCTTGGTATTCGAAATGCTGGCTAATTATCTTTCAGAAATCAATCAAAAAGAATTGATAAATTACGCCGATAATTGTGGCGTTACACCATTTATGGATGCATCATGTATCGATTGTATACCAATCATGGAAATTGTTCTGGCTAAAATCCACGATATATCCACATGTCTTGAACATTTAGATGATTGTCATCGTAATATTCTACATCATTGTGCACAGACAAATTCATATACAACTATCCAATTCCTGATCAATCACAATTCATTATCATCAATGATCATCCAGAAAAATTTGATAAATCAATGTGATGAATGGGGCCAGACACCAATATTTTTGGCAATACGTGATGGACATTATGAATCGGTGCAATTATTACTACAATTAGGTAGTCGAATTGATATTCAAGATTCAAATGATCGTACACCGGTGGATATTTGTCAACAATATAAACATGATCATTTATTGGATTTATTTGAAAATTTAATGATTTGTAAAAGAACAAAAAAAAATGTAAATTACATAATAGTTGTATAATTTGGATAGAAAAATTTCACATTAAAATGATCATGTTGATAATCAATTTGGATTGTACCAGTTGATGGTAATGATAATAAAACAATCATCAACATTAAAATTGTCAATGTTAATATCAATGTAAATGTTGTTGTTATTTGTAAACAAAGACTATTATCATTTGATTGTTTGTTGATCATCATCGATTGTTGTTGTTGATGATGATCATTGCAACAATTATCATTACCAATGGGTCGATTTTCATATTTTATATAATAATTAAGAATTCTTGGACTATTCATCATTGTTGTTGTAGTTTTGGCGGTGTTTGATTTTGACCAATAATTATCATCATAATTCATTTTGGTAGTAGTGGTAGTGGCCACGAGATTATGATTTGAAAAAAATGAACAATTTGCAAAATTTGTTTTTGGTTTTGAAATTCTCATAAATGGAGATTGATCATTGTTGTTGTTATTGATACTGTTGCCTAAACTGTACAAATCAAAATCATTATTCATGGGTGATATGGATAAATCTTTGATCTGTTTTCGTATCAATCGTTCATCTTTCGTATATTTATGTGGAGTTTGTGATTTTTCATTGATTTTCTGTGGAGTTTTAGTTTGATCGACAAATGCGACGGTTGTGGAATTGAAATATTTTAAGATTGCAAAATAGAAATATCTCACCAGATAAGTACCGATTAATAATGGTATTATGAAGCGTTGTAATCGAATTATTTCAAATTGATCGAGTAATAATAGATGATAATAATGATGATGAGGATGATTAGTGGCTAATAATAACCAAAGAAAAAGTTGACAAATATCAAAAGTAACAACAACAATAGTATGATGATTCGAAGATGATGATTGATGTTGTGGTTCAATTTGTAATAATGGAAAATAGAGTAGAAATCCCACACAAACAAGATAGAGATAATGATCCAAATAATTGATTCCAAGATTATTTTTTTGACTTAGTAGATTCGGCAATGATTCATCAATACCGGAGAAAGGTTCTTCTTGAAGATTTAGACAAAATAAAATGGATAGCACAAAAATTGTTGCCAAATTGAGCAAAAAATATGCGAAAATTTTCAAACGATTTCCAAATAATTGATTCTTAGGCAATAATAATGATGATGATGAGGGTGGCTTCGATAATGGAATTCGATTAGGTAGTGAATCATCATCATTGACTAATTTTCGAATCAATTGTTGACATTCTTCACAAATTGGATACATTTGATCGAGATTTCGCCGATATTGAAACAATTCGTCATTGAATCGACCATCATCCACAGGGACAAATTCGGAAATCATTCGAATTTTTATCGCTTCAAGTTCATTACAATCATTGCATAGACGATAATGTTCATATCGTATATTACGATTATTTCGAGCTGAATTTCGACAAAAACGATTTGAATTTAAATGATAATGTTCGCTCATATAACGATTATATGAACCATCCACATTGAATCCATTATATTGTTGACAATCAGGACAATGCCATGAATTACGTTGAGTATATCGCACACGATGTTTGGCCATACAGAACCAACATTCAACATTTATTCTAATCCATGGCCTGATTTCGTATTTGAAAAGATTTTTCAAAAAAAAAATGAAATTTTCAAAACAGAAAAAACAACATACCGCACAAAAAGATAACCAGAATATAATGTAGAAACAGCGGCAGCAGAATAAATGATTGGATTACAAATATTATCGGGAAATTCCATTATTTTTCAAACATTTTCGAATGTTTAGCAACAATAACAAAAAACACGCCGGTTCTCATTGTTAACACGAGTATCGATAATTTCGTCCATCTTGTGATCAGCTGATTTATCGCATTTGATTATTTGAATTTAATTTTTGGTTTTTTTCTTCTAAAATTAACAAATAAAAAAGATGAAATTATCACTAATTCTACGATCATTTCGTCGTGAATTTATTGGTCCAATACCGAAACATAAGGGAAATGTTCTTATCGGGTAAGTTGAAATGACGCAAAATGTCGCAAATTCAATTTCATTTTCATTCCTTTAAAAAGACGAAAACGTTTTGTACCACCGGTTACATTGGGTAAAAAAATTGGTCTCGTACAGCATTTAGCATATGAAGAAGAAGTGATGAAGTATCTGAGTAAACCATATGTGAATGAAACCCAGGAATGTCGATATTTAGAATCAAAAAATATGGAACGACCACCATATTGGGATGATTTTACACGTATGACTATTGAACAACCATTACAGCAATCATATTCAGCCGATTACTTGGAAAAATTAAATTGTTCACGTACATTTGAAGAAGAAAATTAAGATTTATTTTTAATCATTTTGTATAAATAGTCATTATTATAGTGTTTGTGTGTCAGTGAAATTAAATTTTTTTTGTGAAATTTATAACATTATTTTATCGTCAATATTGCAATGATAATTCAAATTATTATAATTAATACTAGGAGAAATTATTTTCGAACCAAGCGTTTGGATTGGATCTGGAAAGAGAAAACAGAAAAAAAAAATTTACTGTTGAAATAGACTTGTTTGTTGCTGCTCATACACTTACTCGATATCTTGTTTGGTAAGTATTTTATTATCCCGTAATAATGCAGCAAATGCTGATGCTAATGGATCACGGCCGATTGTGGCGACGCCGATCACACGATCATCGCGAAAATAATAGGCAACAAAATGTAAATCGATAATATCACCATCAATAAGGCAATCATCAGGGTCATTAACAATACCGGCAAATCGTATACCTTTCCCAAATATAGCGGACCAGAAAAATGTTACCGATTGAAAACGTGTTTCCAACGGTGCCAATCGATTCATCATCGCTAATGATGCTTGACGGCCATGTGCTTGAGCTGTTTGCCAATGTGCAATATTCATCATTTGATCATCGAATATATGGTTCGGATAAACGCAAACATCACCACCAGCATAAACATTCGGTACGGATGTTTGAAAATTTTCATCCACAATAATACAATTATTATCCGATAGTTTAATATTCGATGATGATGATTCACGTAAAAATTCTGTATTTGGTACACTACCAATACCGATGACACAAACATCACATTCAATATGTTCAGCGAATTCCGGTGATTTAATACGAATTAAACGATTGGATTCTTCGTCCAATACGAATTCCAATGGCGATGATGATCCTGTACATAGGAATCGTATATTTTTTGATATTAAAACTTTTTTAATTGCCGCACCAATGCGTCTTCCTAATGTACGTGAATATGGAACATCCGTTCGGCTTATGATTGTTATTGATTTGGCCAATTTTATGATAGAACAGGCAATTTCAATGACTAATGAGAAATAAGAAAAATTTTTCATCAACAACAGAAGCAGGTCAAATATTTACCGATAAACGATGATCCAATAAGTACAACATTTTTATCTTCATTTATTTGGTTATGAATATTGTTTGCATCACGATAGGTTCGTAGATAGAAAATGTTTTCAATGTTTTCATTCAACATTGGTGAATTATATTTTCGTGGTCTAATTGTAGACAAAAATAAAATTTCAATTTGATTAATACAGAAAAACAAAGAAATGAAATTAACCTTGATCCAGTTGCTATGAAACATTTATCATAATGTATGGCTGTGCCATCATTAAGATATACCATTTGTGTATCGGTATCAAGACGTTGACATTTTGTTTGTAATTTTAATTCAATCTGTGCTTGTTGATAATAATCTTCATTACGTAATACAATATTTTCCAATTTACTAGCAAGATTCTGTGTGGTAATGATATAAAGTGAATAAATTCATTGAATTTCGAACAATTTACCTTGCTTAATTTAGTACGATCATATGGTATAGCATCTTCATCTGATATGAGAATAATTCGGCCATCAAAACCGGCAATTTCTTGGCGTAATGTTTCAGCACATTGAAAACCAGCAGGACCACCACCAATGACGATGATTGTTTGTTCATTTGTTGACATTCGTCGTATCGATATTCGTTGTATTGAAGTGACAAATTTTTCTTTTTTTGCACGTAAAAATACTTCATCATCACGGATTTCTATGTCAAATGTTGGTATATTATTACAGCCGGGAAATTCTTCAATATCACCGGTACGGATATTGAAACAGGCACCATGCCATGGACAGATTGCTAAATCACCATAAATAACACCTGAATAATTTGATTGAAATTCGGTTATACAGGATATGCGAATCATATATAGAAAAAAAACGTTACCATTGATTAAAGGTGCACTATAATGTGAACATCTATTACCAAATGCAATGATTTCTGTTTCAGATTTTCGATATAAAACGATGCCTACATTTTCGATGCGTACGACTTTTTTCCTATCACAAAAACAAATCAGAAAGAGATTAGAAAACCGAAAATCAGGAGAATTTTATCATAAAACTTACTCTTTGATTTGAAGTTCATCAATTTTACAGACCGATTGTTCAAGAATATCAGACATTCGAAATTGCAAATGAATCTCAATGAGAAAAATTTGAAACTATATTGAAAAAAATTTCAACAACCAACAACAATCCAAATCAAAATCGAAAGTTCAATTAATCAATCGCGATTGATCGAATGATTTTTTTCCCTAAAATTGATGATTAATCATCATCATCATGAGTGAGGAAAAAAAACCTTGAGAAAATCCAGAAAAATCATCATCATCATGAGTGAGGAAAAAAAACCTTGAGAAAATCCAGAAAAAACAAGTTTACCTTGATTTGTCTTTGTGATATGGAATGGGCGTTTTTCTCTCGCCGAATAAATGAAAAAAAATCAGCTGTTTTTACGTTCACTTTCGTTTTATTTTGCTTGATGATGTTTTTCAATCGATTCGACCACTATTGAACTTTATCTGAGCAGCTATGGCTGAATAAATGAAAAAAAATCAGCTGTTTTGTCAACTTTAACTATATATTTTATTATATTTCTAATAATAATTGTGATATATAAAAATTAATTACCAGTTTTATTCAAATGAAATCACTGCAAAATAGTGTGATCTCCATAAGATAAAGATTGTCGTGTTCTGTGTTTAGTTTTTATATGTTTAGTTTGTGTGTGAATTTAAAGAATGTTAATGAATTAATGAATATTTTTGTTTGCGTTTATTTATTATCCGATAACTAAATTATCGGTTTTATTTAAATGTTTGGAATTTATTCATTTCGTAAAATGTCGAAATAGTCAATATAATCTAGTGCCATCTATTGTCATGAATTTGCACAAACTTTCAATTGCAAGAATTATTTATTGATGATCATCAGATGTTATTTAGGAAAACAATACCGAATGATGAATCAAAATCTATTTCAAATGAAGTATATCAATATTTTTTGCTGCGGCGTTATATCATTAAAATGGTCAATTTATTGTTGCATCAAACAAAAAACTATTTCGATTGTTGATGAACATTTAGGTGAAAATAGGTGAAAAAAAAGGAAAACAAAATTTTTTTTTCGCCGAGTTTGCTCAGTGGTTCATTGACATGGTTTTCATCATTTTTGTTTATTATTGTCAAAAACAAAATTGACGTTGTTTTTATTCTTTTTTCCCTGATTGTGGACATAATGGATGAAATTGTTAATCAAAACGAAACTTCCACAATGTCGACTACCTCGACTTCGACAACAACAACAACTAGTAATTATTCCGAATTAAAATGTCAATGTTATCGATTGTACATTGAAACAATGAGTATGGAGATTGATCAAAAATTATTGGACCGATTAAACCGTCAACAATTACAAAAACGTCGTACGGCCATTGAATTGTTACGACAAAATGATTTTAATGAAATACAAAAATCATTATTAACTATCGATAATTTATCCAATATTGATCCTATTGAAAATGATCGTTCATTACAAATGTTGACAACTATTGGTAAATCATTAAATTCAATGTTGACAATGATAGATTTGGCTATTGTTGACAATATAAATCAGCAAACCACCAACATCAACGATAATAACAATTTTCAACATCGACAACAACAACAACAACAACAGAAAGAATTGGATGAACGATTAGAATTAATTAGCCAATTTGGTGATAATGACGATTACGATAATAATGATGATTATTCACAAATATCCTCAATGTTGAACATGAACAACAACAACAAACCTATGGATTGTAGATCTGTTGATAATAATCTTGACCATTTAAATGATAATCATAATAATATTTCAATGTCAATGTCAAATCTGAATATTGCAACAACAAATCGGGTTAATTCGGCATTATTATCATTTGATGAATTATCAAATAATCATCATGATAATTATCCAGGCCATTCCAATGTGAGTGAATGTCTTGAAGAAAGAAAAATCATTTTTCAATTTTTTTTCATTTTTAGGGTGTTTCCACTACCACCATCACCAATTATGGGGATTATCGAATTACATCATCAACACCTACACCATTTATACCATCATCATCATTATTATCACCTACATCATCTAGACAAAATCTTGTTCATCTTGAAAATTTACAAAATCCCCCATCAAATATTGATCCAATGGCAATTTTTCTATCATCAAGATTCGATCAAAAACAGCCACCAACAGCAGCCACAACATTACAATCGAACAACAAAAACAATCAATCAACGCCAATAAAGCAACAGCAGCAAAAACCATCAACAAGCAATGATAATAATAATAATAAAAAGATGAAAAATACACAAGATTTTAGTTTTACTTGTAAACAAATATTGCGACAAATTCCATCGATACCAACAAACAGTACAGTGCAGAAACATTTGGATTATTTAAGCAGCAAATTACATAATTTACCAATCAACAATAATGTGGAACGGTTGAATATAATCGTCGAAGAATTATATAAACAGCTGATTGAATCTATTTATTTGAATAATTTGTCATTATATATGCAGTTCTTGATACGTATTCTTAGTATTAACGTTAAAAAACAACAACCACAACCACAGCAACAAAATGGACAATCAAATAAATATTCAATACGTGATGCATTATGGAAGAAATGTAATGAGGTATTTTTCCAAAACCAAAACAAAACAACCACAGCGAAAGATGGAGAATCAAAGTTTGTTTATGAAAAAAACTTTTCGTTATCAATGGATAAATTACAAAAATATGGTGATTATTTATTCGATAATATTGTGAATGAGAAAAGATTTTATCTTGCAAATGTGCGATTAATGTCACATTTGTTTCGTAACAATTCATTTGATCAGAAACAATTCCATCATTACCTGAAATATTTGATTATTGATAATGTTGGTAAACATTTTCATCTTGAATGTTTTATCATAATGATTATTGATATTGGTATTGGACCATTGCGTGGATTATACAAGCATCATTCGCGTGCTATTCGTTCGGAAGTTTTCAATGGAATCTGTTTGAATAAATATCATAATCTTGATCCATCCATACGGTATGCTGCTCAATTTATTTGTGATCTTGAAAAACGTTGTTGGCAATTGTAAAAAATTTTGATTTGATTTTGTAATGATGATGATTAAAAAAATGAATTTATCATTCGAGACTTACAATTTTGAATAAATAAAATTAAAAATTCATTTCAAAAAACTGGCCACTTTTAATTGATTAATTTTGAAACTTACGATTGGTGATTTAGGATCTTCATTTGTTTTCCATCCATGTGGTAGCATTCGGTTTCGACATTGTTTACTGGATAATTGGTAATCTAAATTTTTGTTTTGGAACAAAGTTTTTTAGATTTGTTTTTTTTTAATATGAACATAAAACTTACATGAACACATTCCTTCAAATAATGGCCGAAATGGATTATTACGATCCTGGGCAAATTCAGCTGTCGATTCGCCACACAATTGTCTAGTTTTACGTCGTGAACATTCAAATACCGAACGTGTATTACAACAAAATACTGGTATACGTTCTTGAAATGATACGGCAAGTACATAGAATAATATATCACGTGTTTTAGAGGAACAGGAACTAATTTTTTGTGAATTTTGATTCAAACATTTTGCATGATTGAATATTTCCAAACGATCCGGATGATCGATCGGTTTCGAACAAACATCAAACACTTGTCGTGTGACACTATCTAAAACAAGCATAAATGCTAGATATCGAAACAAAGATAAAAAAAATCGATAGTATCGTTCATCATTTTGTTTATTATCATCCAACTTACTTTCACGTAATGCCAATGACATACAACGTTCGCCATAATCAGCTAGACAATTGTACATTGTTCTGGTTGTTTGGCATGATTTTTTCAATTGCCATTCATTAATTGGTATGCCATGTTGATCATAATAAAAATTTGTTAAACATAAATCAAATCGTTTCATATTACATGACGATGATCGCCGTTGTCCATTAACAATCATTATCATCATGGTGATTGTCATAGTGGTCAGTAATAATAATTTAAATTGTTTAATTCTTGCCATCTTTTTCGTTATTTTTTTTCCACAAAATAAAAAAACCGAGAAGATCTGACATCCAAACGTTCAACATTCGAAATCACGAATGTATCATCGACGTAGAAATCAAAAATCAAATTGATTAAATTCACGAAATTTCCTTTATCGATTCTGATGATCAAGGAAAAACAAAAGAAAAAAAATTGATTACAGCTTTTATAGGACAATGGTGATTTTTTTTCCCTGTATCTCCACACAACACAATCCATTTTATAATTATTTTGTTTTTCACCACATTCAATTCTTGTTGTTTGGCCACAAAATAAAAAAAAATTTTATTTTTAAAAATATGTAATTTTTGAAAAAAAAAATTTCTGTTGAAAAAAAATTCAAACTTAAATGCCTAACAATTTTTTTAGTGTCTCCCTTTTTAAAATAATTTTTTTTTTTTTTGGTTTTCCCCCATTTGTTGTTGTTGTGATTGTTAGTGAATGAAAAAAAAATTCAATCTGGATATGGATTTTTGTTGATGATGATGATAATAATAATTAGAAAGCAATAATCTGATTGATCCAACGGGAAAATGCGGTAATTCTAGTATAAACACCAGGTTGATTAGGTAATGCACAGCCAATTCCCCAGCTAATAACACCAACTAATGACCAACGTCCTTGATCTTCAATCACTAATGGTCCACCGCTATCACCCTATCGAAAAAAAAGAAAGAAAATCATCATCCTTGTCCAAAAAAAAATCCACAAATATTATTACCTCACAAGAATCTTTAGTTCCTTTAGCTAATCCAGCACAGACAAAAATATTTGGTATATCTTCAATATAACCAGCACGACGATACATTGATTCACAATCTTTATTCGTTATGATTGGCACATCGACATGTTGAATTACATTTGGTAATGGACCATCTATAATTTGATTAGAAAATTAATTTTGATCAAAAACTTGACATATTTTTATGACATACCTTCATGTAATCTACCCCAACCAGTTACTGTTGCCCATCGGCCAACATAGGTTTCATTATGTTCCGGTAGACAAATTGGTATAATATTCTTTTGAAAACGTATTGGTTCATAAAAACGTAATAATGCTAAATCATATTCAAATGTACGTGGATCAAATTTTGGATGTGGTGCTATTATCTGTATACGACGTTCAATATGTGAATGTGGTTCCGTGTCGGTACTGATATCATATTCACCTAAACGTAATAATAAATCTGTTGGTGATACACTGTAAAAATAATGAGTAGGATTAATCAGATTAAATGGTCAACTTTTTTTCAGATTTTGTCCGGTTTCACTTACTTTTCAACACAATGAGCTGCTGTTATAACCCAATATTCATTCAACAATGCAGCACCACATTTATGTAGGAATGCATTCTTTTTCCATTGTCTCAAAGATACCATCCATGGCCATTCACCATATGCTGATTGTGTTCCACCAACAATTCGTCCTTTTGGTGATATTTGTCGACGTCCACAAACTATATTTTCATGACAGGGCAAAGAAGTAAAAAATTAAATTTTTTTTTTTGCCAGAAAAAAATGTGGATAAATACAAAAACACATACTGAATGGTAACATTTCGCTTGAAGACATTGGACGTTTTGTTGTTGTTGTCGATGCAGTTGAACTAGTAGTCCATATAGATGTCAATTTCGTTATAACTGTTGGTGATCTAATTGTCGTACTTGTTGTTGAATTGATTAATGGAGCAATCGTAACGAATGATCCAACGGCTGGTATTGGTCGATGTTCATCGATGGCAGCAGTAATAATCGTTGTTGGTTTCTGATTAATGATGGATGGTTTATATTTATTACTAGTCAATGTTGATATAGTCGTCATAATTGGTAATCTTGATGTTATTGCCATCGTTGTTGTTGGTACCTGCAAAGTTGTACTTATTGTCGTATTATTAGTCATTGAAGATGGTGATGAAGATGTTTCAATCGGTTTTTCGGTTGTTGTCAGTATGGTACTTGATGAAACTGGAATTTGTGTAATAAATGTTGTCATGTTGTTGGCACTACTATTTGGAATTGTTGGAGATGGTGTAGTGGTGATGGGTGTTGCCGTTGTAGATGTTGATGATGATGATGATGATGATAAAGTTGTCGTCGTCGTTGTTGAGTTTTGTTGTTGTTCTTCAATAATCGATGGTTTTGGAATAATCGTGGTTGCTGTAAGAATCCATCCATCTTGCATAATAGTTCCAGGTGCTACATTATTTGTAGTGTTCACTGTAGTAGTATTCGCATTTGAATGTGGATCCAGAACGTTACTTGTAGTAGATGCTACAGAAATGGCTGTTGTTGATGTTGGTGATCGGGTTGTTACGGTCATGGGTCTTTCAATTTTCTCTTCATCAATGATTGTCGTCGTCGTTGTTGCCGGTGCCAATGTAGTAATGATAGATTCATCGACAGAAATTATTTCTTCCGATTGTGATTGATTCACTAAACCAAAATCAATGGGAATCAATTTTGCCGTAGTTGTTTCGATAAAATCATTCGGCACCAATGTAATTTCCGATTGATCATTCGTTGGTTGCGCTTTTACGGTTATTTGTTCATCAATATCTAGTGGTATTGATGTAGCCAATGCTATGGTTTCATCAGATGATGATGATGGAGGTGGTGGTAATGTTTCCTGTTCGGGTAATGTCCAAATATCCGAAATATTCTATCCGGAGAAATTCGAAAATTTTAAACAAAAAAAATTAACAAAATGAAACAATTACCGTATTTTCCAAATCGATCCAAACATCAATCGGATGTGGACGTGGTTTATTTGATTCAATTTTCACCGTTGTCGCAGCTGCTGCTGCTGTTGTTGTTGTTTCAATAATTGATGGAGAACTTGTAGTTATTGATTGACTTTTAGATTGTGTAGATTCACTATGTGGACTAGTTTCGATTGGAATACTACTTTGAGTAGTCGATGTTGTTGTTGTGGTTAAAGTAGCCGGTTTCGAAGATGATTCCACAATAGTCTGTTGTGTTGAACTTGAATTTATCATTATTTCTGGATTTTCGTAAATAGATTTTAAAGTAGTACTGCTCGGCAATAATGGTGACATTGTTGTTGTTGTTGTTGTTGAATTGGATTCTTCACGATTCAAAGCCACTAAGATTGGTGCAGTAGTCGTCGTCGATGATGGTGGCGGTGTTGAAAAAGTTGTAGACGACGTCGTCGCAGTCGTCGATGGTGAAGTTGAAGATATTATCACCGTTGTTGATGATGATGATGGTATCAATGATACACGTGTATTATTATCAAATTGCTCAACAGCCGCAACATTTGGTTTGAATACGGTAAGATTCCGAGTAACCTGTTGCTGTGATTGAATCTGATGATTATCCTCAATAATCTCGATGAATTCATTTGGATCTAAATGTTCTAGCGGCGATGATGATTGAATATCAATCGATATTGGTGGATCTAATTTTTGTTGTTGCTGTTGTGATGGTTTATTTTGTTCATTATCTTCTAAATTTAATTGGCCATTATTATTCGGCACAAAATGTGATGTAACCACCTTGGTTTTATTCTTATTATTGCTATAATCAGATTCTATGGCAGTAGTAGACAATGGTTTCGGTGTGGTTGATAATGAAAATTTTCTTGTTGTTGGTTTTATTGATGATGATGATGGTATTGTTTTAGTTGTTGTAGTCGTCGTCGATGTTGGCAAAATAGTTGACACACTACTACTGGGAATTTCCGGTTCCATTGTTGGTAATCTTAGATTTTCCGGTAGTTTACAGCATGTACCAACCAAATATGAATTGAAACAATAACCAATTGGTTCACCATTTAATTGCAGACATTCATATTGAAACATACAGACACCACCAAATAATGACATTTGTCCATTATGATTATCATTCTTTTTGTTACCAATACCACCACTACTACCGGAAATACGACGTCCACTACATGGTTTTGGTGGTTTAGCAGCACGATATTTTTCGGCCAACATTTCATCTTTCATTTCCAAGGAGAAAAAGAATTTAAATTCTCATTAATTTTCAAACAATTTATTGGTTTACCTTGTCGTAATAATGAAGCCAATAAATCAATTGGAATATTATTATGATTAATCACATCAAATGGATTTGGTGATGATGGTTTTATCGCCGATGATGATGATGATGATGATAATTGTAATGATGATGATTGTAATGATGATGATCGAAGCTCGTTATTAATTGATTCTTGTGTAGTTTGTTGTTGTTGTGATACTGAATTTTGATGACGATGATGATATGCCATTAGTTTATTTAACATTGTTGCACCAGGTTTATGATTATTAACCAATACAACTCTTGCCATAACCATTGTTGATGATGCTGATAATGATGATAATGAATATAGGGCCAATATAAAAAGTAAACTATTCAATAGAAAAATTGTCAACAATATTTTTCCATCATCACCGATAATCATCCAATTATTTTTATTATTCGATGATGGTGATGACGATGATGATGAATGATACAAATGATGATGTTTCGATAATGATGATGATGATTTTGATAAAAATTCTTGTAAATTCTGATCACATTCTTGATTATAATGAAGATGACGACGATTCAATAATGACTTTGATGATGATGATGATGATGTGGATTTAAAATCACTGATTTGTTGTTGTTGTTGTTGGTGGTGGTGATTAGTGGTTATATGATGATAATGATAATCATCATCATTAGATGAAATGGCTTCAAAATCATCATCATCTTCATCACCACCACCACCAGCTACAACATTTGAGAACATATCGGAACAGATCGGAATATTATCAACAAGGACTATGGTCATATTCTGTGTGTTGATCGAATCAATTCAATAGTGATGGACGAATAATGATGATGATCAAATCGAATCGTTCGATCGAATGAAACAAAATTTTTTTTTGTTTTGTTGTTCAAAATTGATTTTCGTTTATCGATCCGGTGATGATGATAAACTTAAACGTAACGGTTCAGCAACACACACACACATACATACGATGGCGGTCGACGACTTTATTCTCCAATGGTTTTTGTGTGTGTCCGAAACAGAAATGTTAAAGACCCTTCTATTCTCACCTAGACAAACATGGATCAAAAAGGAAAGATGAAAAAACCCGTAAGAAACAAGTAAAGAAAAAAAAACGAAAACCTTCTTATTCTTGTATCATCATCATCATCATCGCCATAGACATATTGACTATCAAGCTGGTTTAATGGTCATAATCGTGTTTATGGGATGATGATAAAGATTGTTGTGTATGGGGTATACTGACCTTCAAACTTCTACGAAAACCATAAACAAACCACAAACGGGAAAGGTGTTCAAACAGGTGTTCATCAGTAGAGTAGTTGTGTGAATGCACACAGACACTTGACCGATAATGACCGACGATAAGATAGAAAAAGAACAAACAAACAAACAAAAACGACAAGTTGATTGAACATTAAATAAAAAACGGAATAATTCTTTTTCTTCTTCATGATGATTGTGATTGATTTTTTTTTTCGTTGTAAATCAATCGAATTGATTTTCCTATCATCATCATTGCATTAATCGATTAAGGCATTTAAAAACAAATTTTTTTTTGTTGTCTTCAGGATGGTTGGTTATTAGGTTTCCACTCATTCATTCCTATGTGATGATGATTTAAATTCAAAAGGTCAAGATACTTTTGAGAATCGTCTTTTTCTTATTCTTCGTTGTCGTCGTAGTCGTCGTCGTCGTCTGTTCAACACTTTTTTTCATCATTAGGAAAAAAAGTCCATTTCATTAATTTTATTGCATAAAAAAAAAAATTTCTTCTTACTTTTTAGGCGCCCGGTAAGTCGGATAAGATTATGATTAAAACGGTAATTTCGTTTTTTGTTGTTGTTCGGATTTTTTTTTTTGCAAAAAAAAAAAAATCTCATTCGAAAAATTTTGAGAAAAAAAAATTTGGCGACTATTTCGAACATGTGTGTCTGATATGAACTGGTTGTGTATGAATCGAATTTAATGTTGATGATGATGATGATGATGATGATGGTCAACAGTCAACAACCGATCAACTACTAACTGGATTTTGGATGAATTTTTTTTCTGGTTTGGTTTCAATTCCGCATTCCCGCTGTGAATGTGTTTGTGATTTCGAGTTTTTTTCTTCGTCTTCGTTTTTTTTTGTATATTGACTCATCATCATCATCATCATCATGATCGAATAATTGAAAACAGTGGTCAACAACAAACAAGAATGAATGTGATAAATTTAGACTGCTTGATGGTTATCAATCAAGGACGACAATGATTTTTTTCCTTTTCTTCATTCAGCTATCAATCACTCAATTTGAATCGATCCATTTTTTTTGGCTATTATTTTGCAATCTAAAAAAAAACACGATAAACATCATCAAATAGAAATCAGAATTCAATGAGAATTTGTCATTTTGTTTCTTAGAAATCGAAAGATTGCAAAAATCTAATTATCAATTTTGCTGTGTAGATATTCGGATATATTTGAAAAAACCACTTCAAGGCATATGTTCAACACCTGAGTGAGTGTGTCAAATGAAAATTTTCGATTTTTTAATTTTCTTTCATTTTTATTTTCAATGACTATTTTTAGCCAAACAAACAAACAAACACAATCAACATGTTTTCATCAAAAATTCACAGTTATCGTCAAGTTGTTCCAAGATCATCATAAATGACAATCATTCAACGAAAAAAAATGGCCAGTCAGTCATATAACAACAATGTCCACTTATGTCCACCAAAAGCCATCATCAATCAAACTCATCAAGGATTAGGATAGATTTAGATAATCATCAATCATTTTATTATGATAAATAATCTCGAATAATTTTTTTAATATGAAAAAGTTTTTGCACATGTGTGTGTATGTGTGAGTCGATTTTCGATTTGTCAAGGCTGTTTTTTTTTCGAAATGATGGCTCATAATATTTGTAATGAAAAATTTTCATATTTTAACCATCAATGACAATTGTTGAAAAACTGAATCCATAATCATCAAATACTCACACAATCTCTGCAATGATAATAATTAATTGTGATGATGACCACTCGATGATGGTGATGATGATATTCGTGGTAATACGAAAAAGAACATTCCAAAATATGTGGTGAAAAGCTATGAATAATGAAATGAAATGAAATGAAAAATTTCAAATTTAAGAAAATTTATCATTCATCATCGTATACGATAATAAATGTGTATACATACATTAAATATAAATTTATATGTTATCGATCCAAGCACCAAAATACATGGACCATATTTTGGTCCATTTTGTAAACGATCAAATAAATCAACCAATTTTAATTTCAATGATAATAATGACCAATCATTGAATGGAATATTAATTGATTGTAAAATAGATGGAAGATAAACACCGGTTTGATGCATTGCTTTTGTTTGTTTTGCAAGATCCAAAAATGATAATAATGTTGTCAATGCATGAATCGATAATATCAAATTAACAGTAGCCAAATCAAGCCAAATTAATTTATCCAACCAATAAATTGATAATCCAATCACATCAAATGGTACGCTCAATATAAGATAGAAAAGTAATGCTTTACTCCATAATTCACCATATGAATTCATATAATCATTACAGATTTCACCATGTTCACGATAAATACGTGCTAATTGCAACCGTTGTGGCTTTGGTAATGATCGATATTTTCGTTTCATACGGTTATTTTTCATGTTACGACAATATTTAGCTAAATTTTGTAACATTCGATTAATCCGTAATATTAGACTATAATTCACTAATGTACATCCAGATGATAAAATGACAAAAAATAATGCACATTGTATGATGACAATGATATTATGAACCAATATTATTGAATCGATCGCAAACAGAAGACGATACATGATGTTATAATGATGTTTATATGTGATTTTTACATTATAATCGATAATAATGAATAAACATGGTGGAACTGTGGTTAATATTTATGAATCAATCAATTAATCACATTCACCGCTGATTAAATCAATCAATAAAAAACTTACTCAAACAAAAATGTATCAAACATATGATTGGATCTACTAATGATAAAAATTTAATGACTTTCAATCGATCATCAGGCATAATTGTTTGTTTGATATCGATACGTTTTAATTTAGACCATTTATATGGATCTAATTCAATTGTTTCTTTCTCAATGATCATTTGATATTCAGTCGATAACATTGTCAATGATTTTCTTACGATATCCGGAAGGAATTGATATTTGCATAATTTATTCCAATTTTTATGGAATATTTGTCTTTTAATAGTAGCTATTTCATGCTGAGGTCGACAACATTGACGATATTGTTCCAGATTAATGATAAGATATTTATAAGGAGAACTAAATGTTGGTGAATCTGTATTACAGAAAAAGAATGTAATCTTACCGACGATACCTAGCAGTGTTATCATGAATATTAACATTAATGCCTGGAAAAAGAAACGTGGATTCGATACATAACGATAATAACAGAATGGATCCATACGCCAATATTGATGATGATCCACATCGTCATCATCATTGTGGCCATTACTCATGTTATAGCTGATAACACCGGATAACATTCGTATCACCCATATTGATAATGATAATATTTCACCACCATGTTTAATCTTATACCATTTTTGATGACGATATTCAATAATCTCTTTGAATTGGTAATAGAAAAAACTATCTATATGTAATAACATTCTCCGAATTCAGAATCGCTCAAAATGACAATCACAAACATATTCGCGGTGTTTTTTCCTGTTATTACATTAAAAAAAAAAAAAAAAATATTAACCCTTGAAACATTCCGTTTTGTTCGGGCAATATTGACCCATTTTTTGAATGTATTTTTTTCGGCGAGACATTAAAAGCCCGAAACAAACATATATTTTGACAAACACATTTTTGTTACACCGCATATCTTTCGAAAGAAATTCATTAAAAATAATCAAAATTGTTTTTTTCTTTCTTCTTTTTTTTTATTTCATTTTCGTTACGAATCGATCACATATAGTATGAATGAAAACAACACGACCATTAAATAATCACAAGACAATGGTGAGATCGTCATCATCATCATCATTGAAAAAAATTTTCATACAATCTCTTGCGTTTTCTTCAAATCAATTTTTTCGATTTCGAGTATGTTTGTTCGTTCAATAATCAACACACAAATGACAGTCATTTGAATAAATGATGATGGTGATGATTAATGATCAAATCGGTGTATATATTAAATATTTATCAATTAACTCTAATCATCTGTTAGTAGATGGCGACACTCTTTTTTTGATGATAATGACGATGATCAAATTCGTGGTAATACGAAAAAAAATGTTCCAATATAAGTGACGAAAAGCTATTTGAATGAAATGAAATGAATGGAAAAATTTTTGAAATTTATTTTCATCACAAAAATTTATCTTACATCTAATATAAATTGATGTGTAATGGATCCAAGTAACGATATTCGCGGACCATATTTCTTTCCATATTTCTAACGATCATAAAGATCATCCATTTTTAATTTCAACGATAATGATGAATAATCATTAAATGGTAGCAGATCAATTGAATATAAAATGATTGGAAAATAATCGCCGGTTTGATGCATTGCTTTTGTTTGTTTTGCAAGATCTAGTAGTGAAAAAAATGTTATCAATGCATGAATGGATAATATCAAATTAACAGTAGCCAGATCGATCCAAATCAGATTTTCTAACCAATAAGCGGATAATCCAATAGCATCGAATGGTACACTCAATACCAAATAGAACAGTAATGCTTTACTCCATAATTCACGATATGAATTCATATAATCATTACAGATTTCACCATGTTCACGATAAATACGTGCTAATTGCTGCCGTTGTGGTAGTGGTAATAATCGATATTTTCGTTTCATATGGTTATTCTTCATGCTTCGACAATATTGAGCTAAATTTTGTAGCAATCGATTAATCCGTAATATTAGACTATAATTCAATAATGTACATCCAGATGATAAAATGACAAAAAATAATGCACATTGTATAACGACAATGATATTATGAACCAATATTATTGAATCAATCGCAAACAGAAGACGATACATGATGTTATAATGATGTTCATCGACGGCGGTGGTGATTTTTACATTATAATCGATAATAATGAATAAAGCTGGTGGAACTGTAGTCAATTATTCATTAATCATATTAATCACATTCACAGCTAATTAAATCAATCAATGAAAAACTTACTCAAACAAATATGTACGAAACATATGATTGGATCGACAAATGATAAAAATTTAATGACTTTCAATCGATCATCAGGCATAATTGTTTGTTTGATATCGATACGTTTTAATTTAGACCATTTATATGGATCTAATTCAATTGTTTCTTTCTCAATGATCATTTGATATTCAGTCGATAACATTGTCAATGATTTTCTTACGATATCCGGAAGGAATTGATATTTGCATAATTTATTCCAATTTTTATGGAATATTTGTCTTTTAATAGTAGCTATTTCATGCTGAGGTCGACAACATTGACGATATTGTTCCAGATTAATGATAAGATATTTATAAGGAGAACTAAATGTTGGTGAATCTGTATTACAGAAAAAGAATGTAATCTTACCGACGATACCTAGCAGTGTTATCATGAATATTAACATTAATGCCTGGAAAAAGAAACGTGGATTCGATACATAACGATAATAACAGAATGGATCCATACGCCAATATTGATGATGATCCACATCGTCATCATCATTGTGGCCATTACTCATGTTATAGCTGATAACACCGGATAACATTCGTATCACCCATATTGATAATGATAATATTTCACCACCATGTTTAATCTTATACCATTGTTGATGACGATATTCAATAATCTCTTTGAACTGGTAATAGAAAAAACTATCTATACGTAGTAACATTCTCCGAATTCAGAATCGCTCAAAATGACAATCACAAACATATTCTCGGTGTTTTTTCCTGTTATTACATTAAAAAAAAAATATTAACCCTTGAAACATTCCGTTTTTTTTCTGGCAATATTGATCCCTTTTTTGAATGTATTTTTTTGGGCGAGACATTAAAAGCCCGAAACAAACATATATTTTGACAAACACATTTTTGTTACACCGCATATCTTTCGAAAGAAATTCTTTCAAAATAATCAAAATTGTTTTTTTCTTTCTTCTTTTTTTTATTTCATTTTTGTTACGAATCGATCACATATAATATGAATGAAAACAACACGACCATTAAATAATCACAAGACAATGGTGAGATCGTCATCATCATCATCATTGAAAAAAATTTTCATACAATCTCTTGCGTTTTCTTCAAATCAATTTTTTCGATTTCGTGTATGTTTGTTCGTTCAATAATCAACACACAAATGACAGTCATTTAAATAAATGATGATGGTGATGATTAATGATCAAACCGGTGTATATTAAATATTTATCAATTAGCTCTAATCATCTGTTAGTAGATGGCGACACTCTTTTTTTGATGATGATGACGATAATCAAATTCGTGGTAATACGAAAAAAAATGTTCCAATATAAGTGGCGAAAAGCTATTTGAATGAAATGAAATGAATGGAAAAATTTTTGAAATTTATTTTCATCACAAAAATTTATCTTACATCTAATATAAATTGATGTGTAATGGATCCAAGTAACGATATTCGTGGACCATATTTCTTTCCATATTTCAAACGATCATAAAGATCATCCATTTTTAATTTCAACGATAATGATGAATAATCATTAAATGGTAGCAGATCAATTGAATATAAAATGATTGGAAAGTAATCACCGGTTTGATGCATTGCTTTTGTTTGTTTTGCAAGATCTAGTAGTGAAAAAAATGTTATCAATGCATGAATGGATAATATCAAATTAACAGTAGCCAGATCGATCCAAATCAGATTTTCTAACCAATAAGCAGATAATCCAATAGCATCGAATGGTACACTTAATACCAAATAGAACAGTAATGCTTTACTCCATAATTCACCATATGAATTCATATAATCATTACAGATTTCACCATGTTCACGATAAATACGTGCTAATTGCTGCCGTTTTGGTTGTGGTAATAATCGATATTTTCGTTTCATATGGTTATTCTTCATGCTACGACAATATTGAGCTAAATTTTGTAGCAATCGATTAATCCGTAATATTAGACTATAATTCAATAATGTACATCCAGATGATAAAATGACAAAAAATAATGCACATTGTATAACGACAATGATATTATGAACCAATATTATTGAATCAATCGCAAACAGAAGACGATACATGATGTTATAATGATGTTCATCGACGGCGGTGGTGATTTTTACATTATAATCGATAATAATGAATAAAGCTGGTGGAACTGTGGTCAATTATTCATTAATCATATTAATCACATTCACAGCTAATTAAATCAATCAATGAAAAACTTACTCAAACAAATATGTACGAAACATATGATTGGATCGACAAATGATAAAAATTTAATGACTTTCAATCGATCATCAGGCATAATTGTTTGTTTGACATCGACCCGTTTTAATTTAGACCATTTATATGGATCTAATTCAATTGTTACTTTATCAATGATCATTCGATATTTTGTCAATAACAGAGTCAACATTTTTCGTACGATATTCGGTATGAATCGATTTTCACCTAATTTATTCCAATTTTTCTTGAATATTTGTCTTTTAATAGTAGCAATTTCATGCTGAGGTCGACAACATTGAAGATATTGTTCCAGATTAATGATAAGATATTCATAAGGAGAACTAAATGTTGGTGAATCTGTACTACAGAAAAAGAAGGTAATCTTTCCGACGATACCCAACAATGTTATCATTAATATAAACATTAGTGCATGAAAAAAGAAACGTGGATTCGACACATAACGATAATAACAAAATGGATCCATACGCCAATATTGATTTTGATCCACATCGTCATCATCATTGTGGCCATTACTTATTTTATAGCTGATAACACCGGATAACATTCGTAGTACCCATATTGATAATGATAATATTTCACCACCATGTTTAATCTTATACCATCGATGATGACGACATTCAATAATCTCTTTGAATTGGTAATAGAAAAAACTATCTATACGTAATAACATTTTGTTGATTTCTTTGATTACAGAATATCTCTATATCAATCCCAAACACTCGACTACATACGATATGCAATTTTTCTTTGGTTTTTGTTTTGCCAATTAAAACAGGAAAATAAATTTCATTCCATAGAATTTGATATTCACCACAAAGTTCTACATCGTCTAATTGATATAATCAAAAGTTATGTTTCGAAACCACGAACACAAACAAGGAATGAATTAATTGTTTCATTACCACATAATTAACATGAATATATAAACAAATAAAAGAAATCATCAATTCGGATGAAAAAAAGTTTTTTTTTGCGTTAAATCAATTTTTTCGTTAACGATTTTTTTTTTCTTAAATCGAAACAAAATCAAATAATTCCAATAGCTTGTGAGTAGATGGCGCCACACTAAAGTCATTTTATAGCTGTGATTCTTGCAAAAAAGAAACCTAATATTTGGCGTTTTTTCATTTTGAAGAATCCACTATATTCCAATGGCAATTGTCTTTAATTGTATTCCCATTTCCTATGTGGCATTTATCGTTGTTACATTGTTTGTTTTTTTTGAGCGAAAGAAAAAAAAAACGCGAAAAATTTTATTATAGTCGTGTAACTTTCTCTTTCATTCATTTCTTTCATCTTTATAAATCAGTCTCTTCACTATTCGTTTTTTTTCTATCTCTTTTTCCAAGTAATTTTCATCATCATCATCATTTTTGTAGTTGATGAATTTCATTATGTTGTTTTTTTCCACAAAACTTACGTACAAACGTATATGTACCACATTGCATTTCAAACATCTCATCATCAACAATGAAATAAACGAGGAAAAAAACAACAACAACAGCCATCTTTAGATCGACAAACAACCAATCAATTTAAATTCAATATATTCGATGACATTTCGTTAAAATAAATGTGACTGGTGTTTGTATGTGTATGCGCGTCGATTATATTATTATTAATGTCATCAATTTAATCAAGAAAAAAAAATGTGAACCAAACAATTTGATTTCAACAGCAAATATTTGAACAACAAACAACAACAGCGAAACCAACAGGTAACAGGTAAGAGAATATATTCTTTTAGGTCACTAGATTTGATCAATATTTACCGAAATCAAACACACATTACATGAATAGATCAGCAACAATGACAACAACAAAAAAAATTCGGAAGCGGCACCATCGGTGGCGAAATTGTACCGAAAAAATGTGAAAATCTTTTTTCGTTCGTTCGATATAATAACTGGTTTTTCATTCCTTTTCTATTCTTATATAATATCAAATTGTCAACAACAACAACAAAACAGTTTTTCTTCGTTTTTTGTTTATAAGCATCCGGTTTTTTTTCACATTTCTTTTTTGTTGTTGTTGACGATTATAATGATGATGATGATGATGATGATGATGATAATTTCATTTCTGTATGACCCATTCTTCAATCTATTATGTAGCAATTATGTTACGGGGAAAAAAAAGAAGATTTTGTCATTTTGTTTTGCCTGTGGTTGTTGTTTTTTTTGATGTTTTTGTTTAGAAAAAAAATGACCATTTACCTCGGTAAAGAAAGAAAGAAAGAAAGGAAAAAATTACCGGGAGATAAAATTAATGGACATTTTTTTTCGGGAAAACTTTGTTGATTGTCCGTTGTTGTTGCCGATGGTTAGTTGGTTGGCTGGTTTCATGTGAACATTTTTGATTTTAAAAAATTTGTATATGTTTTTTTCTAATCTTAGAAAGTTTTCGTTGTTTGCTGTTGGCTATTTAATCAAATTATATAGATGATGATGATGATGGAAAAAAATGGAACACATCCGGTTTCACACTGATGATGATGATGATGATACAGAAATATGACCTAAAAAATGATTCAGAAAATTCTTCCTGTCATCGTTGTGTCATTCAATTTAATAATAGCTTTTCATTCATTGATTTATGAATTTTTTTTATGTGGTCAATTTGTCTATACCACACCTTTCTTTTCAGCTTTATAATATAGATTCACATCTCTTGATTATTATTATTATCGATCGATTGTTTATCCACCATTGTAACAAACGATTATGTAACAGCAACAACGATTATGATGACAACCACAAAATTATAATTTGACAATAGATGATTTGAAAAAACAAACGAAAAAAACTGATATATTTGTTTATATTCAAATCGTTGTTTTTCGTGGCCGTTGAACAAGGTCAAATGAAAACATGGTTGAAAATACAAATTGATTGAGATTTGAAAAAAAAATTAATTAATTCATCAATCAATCTATCAATCCATCTTTTACATTTTGCAGCGATAAAGAAATTCATAATTTTTTTTTGTCTTTTCTTTTTGTTTTCATTGATGATGATGTCAATTGTCAATTGTTTTTTTTTACTTCTTATGGATTCGGGGTACATTTGTTGTTGTTGTCGTTGTTTGATGTAAATGCTGGTGGTGGTCACAATGTAAATAAATAATGAATGATGATGATGTTAAGTGCGTACTTTTCAATCTAGCTGTAATCAATCAAACAAACAAAGGAAAAAAAATTTCTTGTCAATAAAAGTAGGGAAAAACCGGCGAAAAAAAATTTCAAATTTTTTTTTCACTAACCTGTTGTTTTGTTTTGTTTTTTTTTGTAAAAAAAACGTTTAAATTCATCAATAATCGATTGACCATCATAGATAGTCGCCCATCCATCACAAACATTATCTATTAAATTAAATCAGATTAAAAATTATTTGTTGATGATCGTAAACAACACACACACACAACGATTTTTGAATTAAAAAACTTATTTGTAACCGAAACGCTGAATGAACTTAACTTGTGTGTTATGTACTGACCTTCAAAATTATCTAAACGATGATGATGATGGTGAGATTGGAAAGAAAACGAAATGGAACGTACAAACAAACGAAGAGAAAAACATCCCGAAAAATTTTTGATGAACTTTGAAAGATAATAATTATATTACAATTATCATCAAACATAATTATGGATGATATTTGCAAGATTTTCGTATCATCACGAAATAGTCACACGAATTTGTCTTGTTTTTTTTCGAATGTTTGTGATCGGCTATATCGACACACACACACACATACACACCCATCTGTTGTTAGTTTTTCATTGAGCAAAAGTTTGTTGTCAAATGATGTGACAAATTTTTTTTTTGTTTCGAATAATTTTCTGCTGCTGTACATGTTAATTACATTGGATGAAAAATTCAATTTGAATTTGTCTATTGTGTAACATGATGATGATGATTGTGTGTTGATAGTTAATTGGCTCTGAAAAAAAGGTTCCAACAACAACAACAGGTTGATCCAAAAAAAAGATGAAAATAAAAAATTAGCGCCCATCTTTCGCTTGTTATCATTATCATCGTTAAGTTTTTTTTTCTTTTTTTTTTTATTTTCGATGTGAAAATTCTGATGTGAAATTTCTCATTATTTTTTTTTTTTTTTTTGAATTCAAATCATTATACAGCAAATTAATTTGATGATGTAAAAATTTCCATGTTCCAGAAATGATCCAAAACAGAAATGAAATAAATTATCATTCTACAGGATCCAGGTGCTGCTGCTTCTGGTCATGTTGTATCATCTATGCATTTGGAAATCAACGTAGAAAAAAATATGGTTGTGACATTTTTGACCTTTGATAATGATGACATACACACACACACGAAAAACTCCCACATATTTCCAGAATTTTTTTTGTTTTCACCGAATGACCTTTGTTTGACCTTGAGTTGAATTGTTTGTTTGTTGCTAATGTAACCCTCCTATATAATTAGCATACACACACACACACACACACACACGTGTTTGATGATGATGGTTCCGACTAATTCGTGCACGAAAATGATAATTTTATGTCTGTATGATTGCAACAAAAAAAAATTTATTGGTTTTTCAGCTGTGCAATGGGTAGATTCAAAAAAAAAAAAAATTTGTTTCTGGTTTTCTCATTTTCACACATTGGAATAAAATTTACATATTTTTTTCGGCAATACACACAGACAAGACAAGATTCACACACATTTATGTTTTTTTTTTTTTTTTTTTTGATTGCATTTGATCAATAATAAAATTTCATTGGTCATGATGATGATGATGATGATGATTGATTGATTTGAATCGAAACGAATCAATACGAATTAAACTGAAATGAACATTTACAACATGATTCTCACGAATTGATCAATTTACGAATGAATGATCCGTGATGGTCATCATCATCATCGTATCGTATCGTTGGATGTTGCTGTATAACAAATTAATTTTTTTTTGTTTTTTTTTTTTTTTGAAAAAAAACAAATGAAAATTATCATTGAATTTTTATTGTCCATTTCTGTTGTTGTTGTTGTTTTTTTTTCGGTTGTCCATTGATGCATGACCAAACAACAACAACAACAACAAAATTGAAATTGAAATTGATATATACACACACACACCAGGTGTTGATGTTCCTGCAAAAAAATTTTCATCAACAACATCAACGACAACGACAACAAAATCATGATCATTCAATTCAATGTTTGTCCTTTGTTTGTTGTTTGATGATGGTTTATTCATAATTTCATGTTTAATTAATTAATTTATTTAAAACAAAACAAAACAAAACGAAAAAAAAACTGACAAAAATAACACGTAGCTCGTGTTATTTTGTTTGTTTGTTTGTCTATGTGTGTAGGTGGATTTGTGTGATTTTTTATGTTTCTGGCCTGTGGTTGCCTTGTTTTTTGTTTTCATTTCATTCATTTTTCATTGTTCAATTTTAAATTTTTCATTTTTTTTCTGAATTTTAAAATTCAAGGATTTCACGTCCTCACACACAGACCGCTATTTATAACCGGAACATTTCACTGTATCCGATTGATTGATTGATTGATTGGTTGATTAATTGATCCTGTGAAATGAAAACAAAAACGTTTAATGACCTCCAAGAGTCATTGAGAATTTTTTTTTTGTTTTTTTTTTTTGTTGGTCACCCAAAATACTAAATTATCATGATGATTATGTAGAAAAAAAATTGGTATACAACAACATCATCGCTCAGACTTTTATCGAACCATGAACGTCTGGTTTTTGTTTTTTTTACAGAGATAGATAGATAGAGAGAGAACAAAAAAATGAAACAAAAATCGTAAAAAAATGGAAATTTTCCATTTACATAACCATAAATTTTTTTTTTTGAACAAGAATGATAAAATGAAATGAAATGGAAAACATTTTCTGTCGAGTCATTCATTTCATCAAATGGGTCCTAGTCTGCCGGGAAACCAGATTTTCTCTCTCTATTTGTGTGTATGTGACAATGGCAGTAGAATGTTTTTTTTTTCAAGACCAACGACACCACAACCACACCAACACACATGTCATCATGTCACATCATCGCGTATTACATGTGTGTGTGATGGCTACCATGACGACCTTTCACCTTTGTTGTTGTTGATTTTTCCATTCTCCATTCTGAATAGAAAAATAAAATTTGAAATTTTTCTGGTCAATTTCAGGCAACACCCACAACCATCTACCTATCTAATCAAATTCACCAATCGACCAACCAACCAACCAACCAGCATTATTTTCGACTGCTGCTTCTACTTCTACAAAATTTATCATCATCACCACCTGCAATTATGTAAGAATTTTGGTTTGTTCCACCAAAAAAAAAAAGAACTTTGACATTCAAATCTTTGTCATTTTGTCATTTACACAACATGAAAGCCTAGAAAAACAACAACAATACAGAAGTCGATTTTATTTGTTTATTTGTTAAAAATTACTGACAAACCACCACCCCCCCATAAAATACTGACCCGAATAATGGTAGTCATTTTTTAAATTTTCAAATAAATTTCTTCATTCATTCATCATTATCGATTACCAATCGTCGTCGGTTGTCATTTTTTTTTATAAATTTTGAGCTAGTGAAAGAGTGATAGAAATAGTGAGAGTAACATCCATTGGTAAGTGAAACTTTTCTTCGTTTTTTTTCACACACGCACACAATAATTTCATCGTTGTTGTTGCCATCACGACTACGACGACGACGACGACGACGATAGGATTCAAGGCAAACCACCTGTTCAGTGTGTGTGTTTGTTGCACATTTGATTGGTTAAACCGATCCAATCATCAATTTTTGGTTTTTTGTTTTTTTTCCATTCCATTTCATTTGAATTTTTTTATTTTTCATTATCAGTTAGATTTATTTTTGTTGTTTCAACATTTCATTTCACAATAAACGTTCCATTTGATTGTTTTTTGTTTGTTTCATTACCATCATCATCATTGATAATTGTCAATGAGTGGTTCCAAGTGGAACATTTTTTTTTGTTTGTGAGCTAATTTATTGATTAATTGATGGTCACGACATTTGTGTGTGTGTACGTGTGTCTGTTAAAAATTCGAACGATTCGTTTGTCTGATTTTATTTTCATTGACAATTTTTAGGAACAGCAACGTAAAAGTGAATTGAACCATAACAACAGCAAAAAAAAACCGTTTGTTTCATCATCACTAATTTCGTTTCCGGCTATACCATTACCTTTTGTTGATAATGATGATGATAACGTGTTAATGTTAATATCATCATCATTGTTTGTTGTAGAAATAATTGTTGTGGAACGTTGAAAAACAACATCATCGTTAATTATCAATCAATCAATTGATTGATTGATTGAATAAAGTCACGCGATCGATTTTTTCACCGGTTAACGATAAAAAAAAAGACAATGAACAACAAATTAACAACAACGACGAAAACGGCAACAACATCATTTGGTGTTGGTGGATCGAAATTTCCGTTAACATTTGCAAATGCTACTGCTGCTGGTCCATCATCTCGTTCTACTACCGCCACTACAATGATGATGAATAATGTTGGAACATCAACACCCAGTTTCAATAGTTTTCCAATCGGTGGTATTATAAATCCAATTTTTACCGATCCATTAGTTCAGATCGATGAAATTGAAGCAACAAATACGGAACGTGAATTGGAAACATTTCCATCACCACCGCCACCACTTTCATCGTTATCATATTTACCAAAAACAGCATCAGCAGCAGCAGCATCAAAACCAACAACAACGACAACAAAACCGGAAACAATTGATCGTACGGATTCAGCATCAAATGTTTCAGCATCTACTGTGATTACAAATACTAGTTCTACGGGTGGATTATTACCCGATTTAAATCGTTGTTCATCATCATCGAATCATCGAAGACATTCATTACAACAACAACAACAGCATCAGCAGCAGCAACATCAACATCAACATCAACATCAACAATACGATTGTCCAGATTGTCAACAATTTCATCATAATCATCATCGAATTTATGTTCAAAATCATCATCCACACCCTCATCATCAAAAGCATAATAAACGTCCCGTTTATTTGCCCACAGCGTCATCAGGTTATGCCCCTTATCCACCACAATGGTATTATCTATTAGCAGCGGATACGAAAAAATTCCGTAAACATCGTCATACACATTATCGTCGTGATTGTCGCCAATGTAGAGAGATTGTTCGTTCGACATTTGAACAATATTATCTTCGTGCTGGTCAACAACCACAACCACAACCACATTTATTATCATCATCATCGACAACAACAATGGGTGAAAATTCATCACCAGATTCTATTGGATCAATTTCATTGGATCCTCATTATCATCAGCAACAGCAACCATATTCATCATCCGCATATCATTCACGTCCACCTCCATCGCCAACGTTTTTAGCTAACAATAGTCCAACACCATCACCATTAGGTTTCTATAGCCGGTATGTTTTTGTTTTTGTTTTTGTTTTTATGGTCATTTTTATAGCATATTTTAATCAAAATTAAAATTAAAATTACAGATCCAGAGCTAGTTGTGGCCATTCATGTCTAAAATTTACCATTTTATTCTATTGTTGTATTTCTGTCATTATGGCCATTTGTTTTATCTGTTATCTGACACGAATGTTTGGCTTGATGGCACCATCTGGTGGAAATTTTATCGCTTATTATCCATCAAAAAATTATTCAATCATTGATGCTGGTGGAGATAATAATCATTTCATTTCATCAATAAATTCAACACCAACAAATGAATTGAATTTATCCGATAATGATGATGATAATAATAATATTTCTTCATCGATAATGATAACGGGCTCTAATGATGTTATGGATCCAGAATTGCCGGCAACAAGTTTATTGGAAACTATTCGTTTGGAAATGATTGGCCTAATAATCTCTTCGGCATTTATGATTATTTTCATACTTGGTTTAATAGGCGCATTTCTTGAATCAATTCTTTGTCTACGAATATTTGGTGCCATTCTTTCCTATCTATTTTTGTTGACATTTGGTTCAGCACTTTATATTGTCATCTTGTTGATCATATCACATGTTCAATTGAAATTGATTCTTTCAACCATTTCTTGTGCCGCTGTTGCCATCACCATTCATGGTCTGTTAGCCATAGCACCATTTGCATTTGCCGATTTAATTAGTGAAGTATGTGATATAATTGGAATTGAAAATTTAATTTCTCATTCATTTCTAACTTTTATATTTATCACATGACTAGGAAAGTAATGAAAAATTCACAGAAGCAGCTGCAGCAGCTACAGTTATGGCCAATTCAACATATTTCAAATATCCATCCGTTCGTTTCTTTTCACAATTACCAATTCATCATCATCGTCATCAATATAATAAAAGCGGTTATTTTGGTTTCACTAATCCTGCTACATCGTTTTCTTCATCATCTAATCGACCGAATACTAATACTAATATAATTTATCCAACATCATCAAGCCAACAAACATTTTATCGAGATACCCCTATTGAAAGTATACCAACATCTGATGAATCATTACCATTTACAACACCAACAAATAATAACAATCCAAGCAACATAAATCAAGGTCCAATTGATAATATATCATCAGAAGGATTAATACCACCATTAATGAACAATGTGAATGAACATCGAATCCAAAATAATTCATCAGGACAACAACAACAACAACAAACTGTACGATTCACTGATAATTGGATGTAGTGGTAGTGGTTTTCAATTAGTTAGTCTAAATATTTCAATGTGTAACAATAAAACAAAACAAAAAAATTTATTTATTTTTTTTTTGATGAAATAAAATTACATACATTTTTCGACTTTTTCAACTTTTTTATTTTAAATAATTGAATAACAAAACATCAGCTGATATATAGAAAATTTATGTGACCACCAATTGTTAACAATGATGATAATTTATTTCAGAAATTTAATAAGTACAAAGTATATATGATTTTAAATTTAATGCTTATCGATTTTTGGATGAACAATTCTTCTGCATAGGTTTATTCTACATTATGAATGATTTACAATAATAATAATAATGATCACTGTCAATGTGGATGATGTTGAATGTTTGAACGTAGATAACGAACTATAAAAACACCAATCAATGCAAGTGTTGCAAATCCGATTCCGGCCACTTGTAACATTGCCCTATCCTGTGGTAGACATCGATGGATAATGCTAGAAATGTAAAAAAAAAAACAAAAAGAATCACAATTAGTAATGAATACAGAAATAATTCAGTAAATATAATATATACCCCATGTTACGAGCTATCCAAGAGTTGGCCGGTTTGACCAGTAACAGATGGACTAGCTTATTCAGATTTGGATAAGCGGCCATTGTCACCAGTTTTTCATACACTGCGAGCGTTCCATGTGCTGTAGCCATTGATGATTCGGATGTGTCGATTTCATTGACGGCCGAAAATTTATGCAACGGTGTTAGTTTGTTGGTCAGGCAAAACTCTTCCGGTTGTTGTGGATAATTCTGTTTTACTTGAGCCAGATCTTTTTTTGAGGCAACCAACAGAACAGGAAGCTTGGTGTTGTGGAAGTTTTTCTGTTTTTATTCAATAATCACAAAAAAATGAGTAAAAAGAATTCCAAAATGGTAGCCAAACTTACCATGTAAGTCTTGGCAATCACTTGAAAAGGAAGAGCTGTCCGATTGATCGAACATCATACAACAAACATCACAGAACAATTCGGGCGCTTTGACTAATGTGTTCACGTTAACAACATCAATTTCACGAATCTGCAAAAGTAAAACATTCATTCATTGACTTGGTAATCAAATTCATTCATCAAATTACTTACGATTAGATATTTATTCTGTCCATAAACGGTGATTGTATTGATGACATAATCATTATATAGATTGTCCGACTTTTTCACTGATCGTTGACTAAGATTAGCAAACTTTTGCTGTTTGTTTATGAAACGACTCATGAAACAACTTTTACCAGCACCTTTAGGACCAACCAAATTACAGAGGAAAACATTACGAGCGGTCTGTTTCTCGTACGTATCCATTCGTCTGTCTTTGATTACTGTATTGAATGATTATTATTATTATATCGATTATTGATATAGAGCATGAATGATGACCATTAGCGGAAAACTTACTATGCAGTGCGGATATTTGGCTTTTCTCGCCTGATACAAACATATACCCAAATAGGCTGAGATATTTGAGCGTCTGTTTAAGATCAATAAATCCGGTCAACGTCCAAATGGAAAGAAATCCCTGTAACGTAATCCATCCACGTTCGTTTGTATGTACGATCTTGGTAAAGTCACATTGTAGCCACTTGGGAGGTTCATCGCAAATGGAAAACATGGCAGCTATCTCGCCAGGTGAAAGCGCACCATCGTTGTCTTTATCGTATTTGTGGAACAAATTTGTAAAAAATTGATAGCCTTTAGGTGATAGTTCGACAAAACATTCTGTCGGCAAAGTCAAGCTCGGATAAAGGTAATGGTCATCGAGGGTCACGCTGTTGTTGTAGCCAAATTTACGAAGCACAATCCAGATGAGTTCATGGCGGCCACGTTGAATGAAAAATGTGAGCAGGAACATAAAACCAGACAGTGTGATTCCATTTTCGGATACACCGTCCGGAATGATACTTTTCAGAATGTATTTGACATCATCAAGCGTCTGACTTAACAGATACGAATCAAAACAATAAGTTTGAAAATTGTTCAATTCAAGATCATTAAGGACGCCATCATTGTCCAGATCACAAATGGTGAATATCCGTTTCAGGGCAATTTTACAATTATCAGATAGCTTTGTTCATTTTGGGTTTTTGAAAAATTAATCATCAATCAATCAGTGAGAACTATAGAACTTACATCTCGTTCTTCTGGGTAATAGATTGGTGTGACCGGATATAGTACTGTCTTCTGAGCGTAATAGAAAATCTCTGATAGATTGTCCAGATTTTTGGCTGAACACTGTAATTTAGTTTGTAAATCAAAAAAAAATCGCAACAAACAAAAAAACCAAAAACAAACCTCGACACAGATTTCAATTTCTTTATATTGGTTCATAAGTGGCAACACTGTATCTATTGAACTGTATTCGACTAGATCGGATTTGTTGCCCACCAGAATGACCGGTACGCTGTGATTTTCTCCCAAATTTTGATGGATGAGTGGCAACCAATATGTGGATATCTTATCAATGGTCATTTCGTTATCGATTGCATACACAATACAAATAACGCTTGCACGACGAAGTTCTTCATACAATTCTTTTTCCGATTGCTCTTGTGCGGAATAATCGACGATTACGGTCGGTATGTTGACCGGTGTAACTTCAGCAGGAATGGTGATCTCTTCAAATTTGGCTGGTACTTCTTCATCGAATTCTTCGAACACGAGCGAATAAATCATCGATGTTTTGCCCACCTCACCTGTAATTGAATGAAAACAACAACAACAATACATCAATCCAAAAAACATTAGTATGTAATGAACTTACGTTCACCGACGAGTAGGATACGGACGGTCGGGTCATTTGCATGCGACTGTTCGTTCATCATGTGTATTGATTGGATGTCAAAAGCATTGGTAATTTGTAAAATGATAATTTAATTGTTGATGATAAAAATCACAAAAAAAAAAATTTTCCCAAGTACAAAACGAAATATAAGCAAACGAATTGGTGTGTGTGGCTCACACTTTATACACAGAATCCAGAACGTGCTGAACAGAAGGCTAAACTTGTATGCCCAATTTATACGATCCAAGTTATTTTTTTTTACTGATGTGCGAAAATTTTTTATTTCAGGTAATACAAGCTCATATTATTGCAAATTGATCGAATGAACTACGGATATGGTTCATGTTTTTAAATCAATTTTTAATTCATCATTCTCTTAATAATCTTCTAAACTTGCTCTTGTGTTGTTGTTGTGATAAAATTGTCTATTCATTATTCTATCGATATATCGGCTAAAACAATCAATCTGTCGTTCACTTTTTTATCAAATGTAATCATACACGCGTATACAAAAAGGAAATGAAATAATCTGCTACGTGTTGCTGTTGTATTAATGTCTTTTTTTTTGCAATCAAATCGAATCAAATCAATCAAATGATAAAATATTAATAAATATAGAAATAAAAAAAAAGAACATGGAGTGTGTGTGTGTGTATGAGGGGAGGGGGGTTAGGCAAGAAAAAAAAATATCACAGCGATGAATGAATGAATGAATGAAAAAATTTAGTGTGTAAAGGGGTGTGTGTGCGTGTGTGTCATTCATAAATGGTGATGATTAAAAGTATACGGGTAGGGTAGTAATAGTAATAATAAAATGAAATGAAAGCGAATTTTTTTTTGATTCAAATTTGATTTGAAATAGAGAGAGAAGAAAAAAAGACTCAATTTTTAAAAAAACCGGTAAAATTGTTAATTCATAATTGAATTGATGATTGATGTTTTCTGGGTAATGCACAAATTACAAAAATTTTTTTTTTTTTAGTTTTTGAAAATCTGAGAAATTCAATTGAACAAAGCTGTATTCTGTGTGTGTGTGTGTGTATGTGTGATTTTTTTTTTACTACACAAGTTTTCTGTGTGTTTTCGAGTGATGTGATGATTTAATTTGAGAAAAAAAAACGATTCATAGGTTACATTTATACACACAACATAAATGATGAAAAATTATCATCATCATAATCAATCTAAATTTACAATTTTTCTAAATCTTCAAGTGTCAAAGCATTTTGTAATGGTAATGGTGGTAATTCTATTCGATTGCCATTTGGATTATTTGTATTATTATTTCCAATGTTCATAAGATGATTATCGTTGGTTATCGGATGATGATGATGATTTATTATTAACAGGATTTGACACTTTAAATACATTGAATATATCATTTGGATTCACTATTGTACCTGATGATGATGACGATTTTGAACTGGGCATTTCTGATGATTGTTGTTTGATCGATGAATTATTTGTAATGTTCAATTGTTGCATCAATAGATTTGTCATTTCACTTAGATCTAGGATTTTTTTAATAATAAAAAAAAAACAAAATCAATTAAAAAAAATTATAAACTAATTATTAATAACTAACTTTTTGGTGTATTATTATCACTATTATTAATTGAATGAGATGATTTTTGTTGTTGTTGCTGTGATTGAATGCTACCCCCAATACCTGGTTCGGTTGTTGAAATTTTTTGCTGCAAATTTGTTTTAGCTTTATTAGCTTGATTTTCATGATCTTTGAGTTTTCGAAACACTGATGTTGGTGTAAATTTTGAATTTTTGAGCATTTTATGCGTCATTGAATTATTATCTTCGCATTGATTTACATCTGGTCGTGATTCATTATTCAACATCATAGCATGAAGATTCATTGGTGGATTTCGAATATTAGTAGTATGACCATGTGGTGTAGGAATGATTCGAAATAGGTTTGATGCCGCTGGATTTGAATGTTGTGGTTGTCCATGATGATCAAGATTCATAAAATGTTTTTCAGCAGCAACTCCAGCACCTGGTGCCCTCAATGATGGATGTATCATCATACGTGGAAAACCGCCCATCATGAATGGTGTTTGAGGATGTGTAGGAAATTGCATTCGATTCATTGGCGCCATTGGATTCAATTGATTTAAAGGCATTGTAGCGGATGCGGGATGTAAAGCTGGATGTCCAACGGAAAATAAAGGACGTACACCGGTCGAATGATTAAGAGGAGGAGGCATAACAAATGGAAAACCATCCAATGATGGATGATGCATCGGTGGCGGTGGTGGTTGTTGTTGTGGCTGTGGCTGCAACGATCTTCGTTTTAGTATATCCAATTCTGAAATTTCATGATTCAGTTGATTGTTTGTGGCCGATGATTGATTTTCGGCAACAATTGTTGGTGAATTATGACGAAATGATTTATCAAACATTGCATGTAATGATGTTGAATCAAATGATGATGATAATGACTTGTTATTTTCATCATCAATCATAATAGGCAAATTTGTTGGTGTTTGAGATGGCATTGTGGTTGTTGTCGGTGGTGATTGTGGTGTAGCTAAAAATTTCAACTTTGACATAATGGCTAAATCTTCAGCTGATAATTCATTTTTCATTGGTTTTGGTGTTTGTATCGATGATGATGATGATGATGATGACGATGAACCTGTAGTATTATTACTATTCAACAACGATGCTTCCAATTCACTTACATTAACAGCTTTAGACAATTGGATTTGATTAGTTGGCATTTGTGGTAATGTTTGCTGTAATTGAATGATATCGATATTTTTCATTTGAAATAAATCCATTAATGAAATATTTGAATCATTCATAGCGATAGTCGATGATGATGATGTTGATGATAATTTTCGTTCATTATTCCGATCATCATCATTACCATCACGACTATTGTTGGCCATTTTACTTTTAAACCATCGTGCTGAACGGCTAGAATTCATGCCGAAAATCTGTGACAGATCATTATCCAATATCGATATATCCGATGAATCGAGTAACGAACTAAAATCATCTTTTGAAATATCACTAAATAAAAATGATGACGATGATGATTCACCTTTATGAGTTTTTTCATCCAATGATTTTATCATCAATTCCTCATCATTTTCTTCTTCGATTAAATCCCCATCATCACCATTATAATCATCATCATCATCGTCATCAAAACCTTTGAGATCGATAAAATCTGTCATTGATTTTGGTCCATCAGAAAACCATTCTGGTTCTGGTTCATTTTTTGAATTATAATTATCATTCATACGTCCATTATCATAACGATGATTTCTATGATGATGATGATGTGATGATGAACCATCATTACGTCGACCACCACCAGTGCGATGATTGCCACTACCACCACCATCACGAATCATTTTACGAAAATTTGGACTAAAGCGATCGGCGGTACGCCAACTTTGTTGCTGTTGTCCACCAGATGAATGATTATTATATTTACTATAACGATGATAGGTTTTTATCGCATTTTCATTATTATTGCTACTGATATTATTATTTGTATTGCTCATTCCTGATGAATGATTATTATTGTTATTATATGACGAACGATTAGACGTTGATCCACCAGTGGATCGATTATTATCCATTAAAAAATCAATCAAATCATTATTATGACGATCCTTTTTCTGAAACGATAGAATAATTTCTTCATCTAATTCGGGATTTTTCCTATTTTTTTTTGTTTCGTCATAAATTAAATTGATTCAATTTTTTTCAATGCAAAAAAAAAGACTTACAATCGAGCATGGAATTCTGTTTTTGTCATTTTTGATGTTGGATGCTGCGATAAGGCCAACAATTCATCCTGAAAATCAATTGAATTAGAAAATTGTGATGAAAATCATCGGAACAAAAAACAAACTCACCCTATTGTATTTATAAAATTTTGGTGCAACTTTTTCAAATTTTTTCAATTTTCTTTCAGCTAATCGGCTAAAAGCTGAATATATGATGAATAAATGATTAATTTTTAAATTAAATTGGTCATTTGAAATAAACAAAAAAAAAACTCACCACGAGATGTTTGATCGTTTTCGAAAAAATCATTAAAATTTTTTACAGATATTTTATCATTAACAGTGTTCATTATGGTGATCTTTTTTTTCGTTCAAATGATGAAAACAAAACACAAAAAAAACGACAGCAATTAATTTATCACCGTTATATCGTTCGTGTCTTGAGAGAAAAAAAAATTTTCATCATTAGTACAAACATGGATGGACAAATAACAACAGAACAAACATACCCAAATATATCTTTATTATCAACGAACAACCGAATCCAGGGAGAGAAAAAAACGTTCGATTCTAAATTAACAAAAAAAAATGACTCAATCAGAAGAGAAATGTGTGTAAATCGCAGTTGCTTTTGTTAAAAAACCAATCGATTCAATTGTTTTTTTTTTGGTGCACCAGTCTATAAACAATTAATGATGATGATGATGATGATAATGATAATCACGGGATTCACAGGGTGTGTGTAAAATGTTTAAATTTTTTTGTTTGTTTGTTTGATACAATCTTCTTCTTTAACAGCGACAGTTTTGTTTCGTCGTTGTTGTTTGTCTTTTTTTTTATTTTTTTGCTTACAATTTCACGAATTTTTTTCGGTTTATTTAGTTAGTATTTTTGTATAGTAAGATGAATAGCGAGTAAATCAATGATGATGATGATGAAAAGAAAATGACGAATAAAGATGAGGAGGAGGAAACGATAACGTCGTATGAGCATAATAATGCATCAATTGATGATGATGATGATGATTCAATTGAAGGAGGAGGAGGGTGAGAAGATGAAATGCAAATGATGATTTTGTATATTCATTCATAAAGAATGTTACATCATTTTTTAAAAATTTTTTTTTCTTTCAAAAGTTTGGTTATGATTAGAATGGAAAAAAAATATCAAATTACTCATTTGATGATAAAGACTGTTGTTGTTGTTGTTTCCTTTTGCTCTTTTTTCTCTTCTAGATTTTGATAAGGGTGTGGTAATTTCCCAGAAATAAATAAATTAGATCCTGAATGATGGAAAAAAAACTGTATAGTCAATCAATCAATGGTAATGTGATTTACTAATTAATTAATTTTTTTTTTTTTTTTGATTCCAAATAATCAAATTTCATCACAACTTGGAACCCGTTAACCGAATTTGGAATTTTCACCCAAATAAAGAGGTCAAATCATTAAAATTATCGAGCTTTTTATCTTTACTTGACTGAAAATCAGAATTATTTTGACTATCAGAAGTTTTATTCGACTCTTTCATTACTTTGAATCGAAAGATTCTCTCATGAATCGCCTCAATTCAATAATCAACATTGTCAATTTTGTCTTTGACAATAATAAACAAACAAAAATGATGAAAACCATGTCAATGAACCACTGAGCAAACTCGGCGAAAAAAAAAAATTTTGTTTTCCTTTTTTTCACCTATTTTCACCTAAATGTTCATCAACAATCGACAATTCACTAATTGAATACACAACCAAAACATATATGATGTATTTAATTTAGTCTCAAGATAATTAATAAAAAAAAATAATAATTATAATCAATTGTATTGTATACAAAGTGTGTTCAGATTTTTTAAGCCATAATAAAGGATTTTCAGAATTATTTGAGCCAATTTTCAGATTTTCAGACTTTTCGCACTACCAGGGAAATTGGTGGTTTTTGTTTGATGCAAAAAGATTGACCATTTTTATGACGCAACGCGACCAGTAGGATTCGAACCTACGCCTCCAATGGAGAATGGATCACTACCAGTTCCAGAAATTTCCGAAAAATTCTAATTTCAGAAAATTAGATTTTCAGAAAACTCTAATTTCTAGTCCATCGCTTTAACCACTCAGCCATAGTCGCAATCACTATCATGACAGCACTAGCATATCGAACAGAATCGATCAAATACATCATCATCGGAAAATGATAAATCGACCTTTAATCGTGATTTCTAACAAGTGATCATCAATAAATAATTCTTGCAATTGAAAGTTTGTGTACGCCATTTGCCCATATGTGGGGCTTAACCGCCTTAATTCTTAGTCGGTTATTAATTACAAGGGTATTTAAGAAAAATACAAAACCAAAAATAGTACAGAAGGAAGGAAACAATTATTGCATAATTAAACTAGAAAATAAATAAAATTAATGTAAACCAAAAACAATGGCAAAGCTTCATCTTGGAGCCACGCCGACACATCAACATTATTAAATTTGGCATTAATCATGAATCGGGATCTTTCCAAATTGAAAGCAGGACACTCGAGCAACAAGTGAAACGAGGACTGCATCGATGATAAACAAAAAGTTTGTGTACGCTATTTGCCCATATGTGGGGCTTAACCGGTTTAATTCTCAGTCGATTATTAATGATCCGTGGAGAAATGAAGCGATATTTTCATCAACAGCGATTGTGGCGCAATCGGTTAGCGCGTCCGGCTGTTAACCGGAAGGTTGATGGTTCGATCCCATCCAGTCGCGTTTATTTATTTTTTTTTTTTTTGAAGTTACAATTGTGTCAAAGGTCGCGCGAATAAACAAAACGAAATTTATATTTTTCTTTTTCAAAGTTACGATTGTATTCTTTTCAAATTATCAAAAAAGTTGATGGTTCGATCCCATCCAGTAGCGATAATTTTTTTTTTTAAATTTATGTTACAATTGTTATCTTTTCAATCATCAAAAACAAGGTGACAATACCAGTGTTGTTGTTGTTGTTTTTTTGGGTTCAAAGGTTTTTCTCCTCATCTTATCTTTGATGGAAAACAATAAAGTGGAACAAACAAAGAAGAACAATCATTTCGATGGAATGTGATTAATTAACTTTCAAGATGGTTATGCCAAGATGATATATATAAAACGCACTAAATGTCTTTTTTTTATCAATAATCATGATGATGATGTGATGGTGATTATTATCCATCTATTATCTCGTGGTTGATTATAATCGAGGCTATCAATCTATCTATATTGATAGTAATAAAAATCGAACGATTTATTCATCATCATCATTATTATAACGTATTTTAGTGGATAAAACCAAGAAAGTAATGGATTCGAATGTTATTATTGAAAAGTCTGATGGAAAAAAACAACAACATCGTGGTGGATTCTCACTTATAACGGCAATATTTTTTATTATCGGTGAATTAGCTGGTGGTGGTCTACTTACATTACCGCATGCCATTTCATTAGCAAGTAAGTTTTTTTTGTGGCTGTTTGAAATTTTTTTTTCTTAAACTTTTTTCACAGGTTGGTTCGGCATACCAATCATATTTTTCGCTGCAATATGTGCCACTATATCGGGTTTTTATCTGGCTAAATCATGGATGATATTGGAAGATCGTTATCCAGAATTTCGCCAAGGTTTGACACGCAAACCATTTGCAACAATTGGTTCATATGCATATGGCCCTTATATGGGTGCATTTGTATCGATATTGATGAATGTAACGAATACCTGTGCAACAACCGTATTCATGTTATTCACAAGTGATCTGTTATCACAATTAACTAGATCATTCATCGGTTATAACATCTGTCAATGGATACCGATTACAAGCGTTTTATTTTTGGTGCCAATACTTTTTGGATCACCAATCGATTTTTGGCCAATCGCTTATATGGCTACATTATCGACGACAATTGGATCGATTTTATTGATCATATCGTTAGCTATACAAGTACAACGTCATGGTTTCATTCATGAATATCGGATACAGAATTTCGAAAGTTTTGCCAGTTGTTTTGGTATTGCATTCTATGCATTTGGTGGTGCAGCAGCATTTCCAAGTTTTCAGAATGATATGCGTGATAAAAATCAATTTAGTAAGGCCGTTATTTTTGGTTTCATTGGTCTTTTGACGCTTTACATTCCGGTGGCTTCATTTGGTTATGCAGCGTTCGGCATGAATGCTGCAACAAACATTCTGAATAATTTTGAATCCGATAATTTACTCAACATTTTCATCATAATTGTTCGTTGCTGTTTTCTCGTTCATTTCAGCGCTGTCATACCGATCACAATCAATCCGGTTTTCTTGGATTTAGAAGAATTAATTCGTATACCAAAAGGTAAATTTGATTATTTTGAATTAAAATGAATATTATCTATAATAATTCCGATACTATTCCGATACTATCGATATATTATAATGAAATTGAATAGAATTCACATGGAAACGATTATTATTCCGGACATTAATGTTACTGTTAATGACATTTTTGGGTGCAACATTTCCAAATTTTGGTCAAATATTAGAATTGATTGGCGGTACAACATTAACGATAATGTCATTTATATTGCCACCAATGTTTTATATGAAATTATGTGATAACTATGAAGAAAAAAACGATGAATATAATTATTCGTTATGGCTAAAAATTGTATTCATTTTATTGATTATAACCGGCACTAGTGGTGGTATTGCATCCACATATGGAACACTGTCACGTTGGGAACCATTACAATCAGCTTGTTATATTGCTGGTAGCCAAAATCGTACGAACAATTGAATTGAATCTGTGATTTTGTTTTTTTTTCATTCAAATTTTATTTATTGATTCAATTTGGCAATTATTTCAATAATCAATCAATCAATCAATTACATTCATTTAATTCATCGACATTGATCACGATTTTCAAATTGTCGAATTGTATTTTCAATCCAATCAAGATAATAAGAAACTTGTGTAAACACTGTGTTTGGTATACGACCATTATTACAGATACCAGGACCGAATGAAACAAGGCCAAATTGTACATATTGATTACCTTGACGAATAATTAATGGTCCACCAGAATCACCTTGACATGGGGCACTGTTCTCAACACCTTGACATACCATTGAATTGGCAATATTCACCGGATATTGATATCGACGACATTCACTAAATACAAAATACAACAAAAATTGATCGAAATTAATAAATGAATAGAAAAAAAAATCAAAATCTGACAAACCTATCTGAAATGACATTAATATCTGTATATTGTAATGTACGTGCCAATACACCACGATCACGTGTTAATCCCCAACCAGCAACACGTGCCGCACCACGATAATCAAATGGTGGTGAACGTTTCGGTGGTAAACAAATTGCATTGATATTTCCACCTTTTTGATATGTTAATCGTAATGGATTATTTTTCGGCAATCGTATCAATGCAATGTCATTGGTGAATTGACCACGTACGCCACGCCAACCAGGATGTTTGAATGCACAATCAGCATTACGTGAAATACGTCGTGAGTCTCCATGACCACCACGAATCAAACTACCGGCAACAACTTCAACAGCTTGTGCTGAATATGATCCGGTTTGTTCACTGGTAACACAATGTGCAGCAGTTAGAATCCATCGTGGACTAATAATCGAACCACCGCAAACCATGTCACCATCTCGGGTGGAAATACGCAAAAAAACTTGCCATGGAAATTGGCCCGGTGATGCTGGCCGTCCATTTACGATACGATCGATAGAGAAAAATCTTGTACGACCACAATCTGGTACTGAAATTGAAATCGGTTCATTTGTATTATTCGTTGATGATGATGGTGGAAATTGTTCATCTGGAATATCATCATCAATTTCTTGTTCAATAGGATCAGGTGCTTCCGTAGTTGTTGTTGTAGTAGTAGTGGATCGACTTTTAATAAATCGTTTCAGACGTAATGGTCGTGTACCAAATTCATCATCATTAGCCAAAACGCATGTGATCAATAGAATACAATTTATCAACAGAAATGATGATGATGATGATGATTTACAAATAGCAGCCATCGTGTTTTTTTTTTTTTGTTCAAACATTGACATTCAAATGAAATGGTGAATGTGATTTTTATACCCATTCATGATTCTTCAAAATTATCATTGATAGACGCGACTAAAACGAGAAAGAAAGGATTCACTCGTTCATTCATTTAGCTAAGGAATTTTATCGTCTTCATCTTTTTTTTCTGGTTATTGGCTACACATTCTTTTCATTCTTCATATTTACCATTTTGGTATGATATGATTGAACGAAATGTAAATAGATGAATGAATGATCAACCCTAATAAAAAAAAAACGAAAGTTTTTTTTTATTTCTTTACATATCGCTGTCAATTCATTCGATTACCAGATTGTGTGCGTGTAGGATTGATGGAACGGTGGCGGTCATTCACTTGATTTCACTTTTACTTCACCAAAAAAAATTCACTTTCGATATAATCTTTTTTCATGCAATCGAAAAAATTTTTTTTTTTTTTTTTTGGTCGATTCGGTGTACACACAGACACAAATCAAAATGTCAATTTGAATTGTAAAAAAAAAAAAATTTTTTGATGGCAAATTGCAAATTGATTTGTAAAATTTGATAACCACAAAAAAAACAAGAAAACAAAAATTGGTTCGAATGGGGTTCATCATCATTTTGTTGTTGTTGTTTTGACATTCGAACAAATCTAATCTGTATAAGGGAATTATGAAATATGAAAAAAAAGATGACAGCCCAATGATTTTATCATCATCATGGTCATTCATCCTATGAATGGTCCATTTACATGTGTTTTCTTTTTTTACATTTGATCCTATGATTCCGATGTAATACATACATACATACATTATCATTAATGTGCGAAACGCATGCTGATGCTGACATGTTTTATTACCTCTTTATCATCATCATCATCATTGATTGATTGATTAGGATGATAAGAATTTTTATTTTTATTTTTTTTTTAAACATATTCATTTTTCATACATCTAGATTAAGTTGTAATAATTTTTTTTTCTTTCTAAAAATCAAAAAAAAACCATAAAAAATATGAACATTAAACATTCTCATCATCATCATCATTTTTTTTACCACCAAAAAAAAACGAAAAAAACATAATTATTTAGATAAATATAGAATTAACAAACGCCCAGAAAAAAAACAAATTTCCAAATAATCCATATAACCGAAATGATAAAAAAAACCATTCATCATCTTTGGTCATCATCATCATCGTTGTCTTGTTGTTGTTTATCATTGTCACCTCTTTCTTGTTTTTCTTCTTCTTCTTCAACATCAGCTTCTTCATCTAAATCTTCATCTTCAATTTCAGCCACTGGAAATCGCAGGATGGCCGCTATGCCCGTAAATTGGTCCAATTCTGTGTGAATTTATAGAAAAATTTTAAATTTTGAATGGAAAATTATTTCCAATACTTACGTTCACCTGATACATGAAGGCTAGAGAATATTCGTACATCACCACCCAATTCACGAACTTTATCCACAATTTCGATATATTTTCGCCGGATCGTAACGTCTTTATAACGAAATAAACGATCTGATATTAATAAAGTTTCCACGGCTTGTGCTTCGATTGCACGTTCAACGTGGCGACGGCCATAGAAAGCACGTGATGAATCTGTCATCAGCATACGTTGAAAATCTTGTAATATTTTCACTTCTTTTGCTGCTTTTGTGTCGGCCAATCGATTTTGTAATAATGGATCAGCCAGAATTTCTTTTAGCGAATGTTTAAAACCCGATGATGAATGACAAAGAATGAATTTATTTCGATTATCCAATATTGTTTTATTATCATTCTTTGTGGAATATTCCATTAGATATTGAAAAAATTGATCTTTCACAAAACCAGGACTTGCAATTAGACAACATTTGACAACTGTCACAAAAAAAATCAGCGATTGATTAATCAATTGATTGATTTTCATTCACAAAACATACCATCAAAATTAACATGCCTTATGATTGCCTGAATAATTTGATCATAAAATTTTTGCATCGCTTTCTCGTGTTGATCACAATGTCCACGACGTTTACGTGGAATATGTACATCAATTTTCGATCGTACCAATGTCATTGAATCGGTTATCAGACAAACATGTGCAATACCTTCATTCATAACGATTGCCGCTAGATCTGCATTTTTCATCGGATCACATGCTATTTCCATTCTTTCCATTGAATATGAATCCCATTCTTCTTTCCATTGGGTAAATTTACGATTCAATTCAATATCGATAGTATGATATTGACCAAGTTTAACATATTGATTTTCTGCCACATTTTTCCCTTTTACACGCAACATACAAGCATCAAAATCATAATCAATTGATTCAATTTGGATTGTTAATGTTGTACGAATTTTATTCGCACCAGTTGAACCAGTAGCCGATTCAGTGATTACTTTTCTTAATGTACTAGCACGTATACGATCACCTTCTTGTAGTATATTATATAAATGCCACATATCTTCTTCTTCTTCAGGTATCAATACAACATATCTATTGTGGAAAAAAAACAAACAAAATTTGAAAATTTTTCATTTTTTAATAAATCAATCTTTTATTAACAAACAAATGTGAAAAATGCCAAAAAAAAAAAATATTCAGAATTACACATAACAAACTAAATTGAATCTAATCATGTAAAATAAAATAATCTCTATGGCCACGTTTTCTCGATGACAGCAACTCCAGCATAACTACGTCCAATACTCATCTCGGATGATAACAATGACCATGAATTTGATTTTGGATCATAAACTTCTACGGATTTCAAATTCGTTTGACCATCTTCTCCACCGACAACGTAAAGCAAACCATCATTTGATACGACTACTGCATTACGTCTAGCGTATATCATATCAGCACATTGTGACCATTGATTGGTGGTAGGATCATAACATTCAACACTTTTACGTATCGCTGGGCCATCATGTCCACCAATTGCATAGATTTTTTCATATAACACTTCAACACCAGCACCACTACGACGTTGTGACATATCCGGGATTCTTTTCCAATGATCTATTTCAGGATTATAACATTCAACCGATGAAAGACATTGACGACTTGAACCATCATAACCACCGACAGCATATAAAAGACCATTTAATGTAACAACAGCAACAGATGATCGACGTGTTGTCATCGGTTCAATAAAACGCCATGAACGTGTAATTGGATTATAAACTTCAGCTGATTGCAGGCCTAATGTTCCATCGAAACCACCGACAGCATAGATAAGACCATTAAGAACACAGGCACCTAATGTTGAACGTTTCACCTCGAGACTTGCACATTGTGTCCATTTATTGGATTTTGGATCAAACATATCCACGGAACGTATACGACATTGACCATTAAAACCACCGATAGCATAGATAAGACCATGATGTACAACGATACCGGAACGACAACGTCTTGATGGCAATTCACAAATGAATTCATTCCATTTATTTGTTGAGAAATCAAAATATTCACATTGACAAATAGCTTTTGGCGCTTGGCCACCAATGACAATTAAACATTGTTGCCGTGTTCTTGATATCCGTTCCCGGAAACGTGCATTTGTCAAATCAAATACTTTTGGTATATTTTTCAATAAATTTGATGATAAATTTTTATTATTCCATGATGACGTAGATGATGATGATAATAATGGATAATTTTTCAATTTACCATCATCATCATTATCGACAATTTCATCATTCATTGAATCATTACATTGCTGTACGGTAGTAGAAGTCAATAGTAATGAATTAATGTCATAAGAATTTTTCATTAAATGATATTTCAATGCTTCGATAAGTAAATCTTTTGATGCTGGTTCATTTTTAACCAATGGATATTCATTTTCAATATTGATCAATTCTTCTTGATTAAATCTTGGAAATCGGATATGTTCAATTAGCTGCGAAAGATATTGTCGTCGTTCATTATAATCAAACATTATCCAATTAATAACAGCGGCAAGTACAATATGTTCACCTTCATCACCGGTATCAAGATAATCCGAAGAGATAATTTCCACCACACGTTCCGTAGATAATTGTATAAATTCATCATTTTGAAATATTTGTACAAAATTTTGTAAAATGAATGCGAATGTAAAATCTTTTAAATCTTTGCAGCCCATAATTTCAGCAAATGAATATATGCCAATTGCGTTTGATGTTTGTAATTTGGAACGTAAAAATTCACAACAAATCTTGATGATATCTTTACAATTGAGCATTGTTGCTGCTGATAATAACATCTGGACATTTGTTTCATTGATATTCACAATGCCAAGATAGCAATATTTAATTATTTCATTCAAACTATTTCCATCCAGATTTTTTATCGATATCTGATATTGATTTTGTTCAATAAAATTTACATTATATGACGTAGATGCTGATGCTGTTGTCGATGATGATGATGATGATATGTTATTGATTCTTGAATCAACATGATCATCAATAATACAATTAGTGGATTCAGTTGAAAAATCTTGTCCAATAAACATTGTTGAAAAATAATGCATCGATGATGATAATATGGCGCGATGTGCATAAATATGGCAACCATCGTCCGTTACTAGACATACATCACATAATTTTGGACGCATACGATACATTTGTGCTAAATTATTCGAACTATTCCATAATAGTCCTGTAATTGAATTATTATTAAATGATGATGATGACGATGATGTTTCAACAACCATTGGCGACAATGATGATGATGTTCCAATGATCATTGATTGTTGTTGTTGATGTTTTTGATGATATTCATCAAAAATATCGTTTTCTTCTTCAATATCCATGATTTGATTAACAAAAACAAAGGCACCGGATAGAATTTGTTTATTTAGGCAGACGAAAATCTGATCTGATGATGATTTAATCAATCAGTAGCAATAACAAACAAACAAACAAACAAACAATGATGATGATGATGATTAGATTTGTTTTTTTAAGAAAACAAAACAAAACAATGAACAAAAAAAAATAGGTTCAATGCTCAATGCGCATGATCAATACGATTGTTTTTTTTCTGTGTTTTGTTGTTGTTGTCGAACGAATATCGAATGGAATTTTTTTTTCGTTGTCGATATATAAATGAAACAGGAAATGAAACAAAAAAAAATTTTTTATGACACAACAAGTGATGATTCTAGAAGTAACCATCAAGAACGTCTATGGAAAGAATATAATCACGAAAGAGTAAGTGGAGAAAAAAAGGAGAGACTTGAAAAACATGCACAAATATTGTGTTTGTTCCAAAAAAAAAAGAAATGAAATGAAATGAAACGCAGTTGTGTTTCTGTCCACTAACTGTAACCACTACGATCAACAATTGTAGCCATGTTTGACATTGAGGATTTGGATTCGCGTTTGTTGTGAACCACCACCACCACGACCAACATAATCATCAACAACAAAGTTTGTTGTTGATTAAAGGAAAAAAACTTGACACTCAAAATTTTGTCTCTTTTCAAAAAACAAACAAACACCCACACACGATTTTGTTTTTGATTCAAAATCACAAAACAAAACAGGAAGAGACCGAGTGAGAAAAACAAGTTTTTTTCTTTTTTTTTATCTCAGTGGCACATGATAATTGGAACATTTCATTTTTGGTAATTAGAAAATTTTGACTTTGACTTTGTGAATGAAAAGAAAAAAAATTGGAACAAGATATTTCATAATCGAAAGAGAAAGAGTTTCGATCATGAAATTGAAATGAATCGGAAAAAAAATTCAACACAAACTTACCCTTTATGAGTTTTTGGATCAATATCTCGTCGTACAAGTTTCATTTTTGTTTCAAGTCAATGATGATTAATGAGGAGAAAATTTTAAAAAATTTTAAAAATTCAATTTTTTCACTCGAATGAATATTGGCCACATCACACACTGCACAGTGTTTTGGAACGAAAAAGAAAAACAATGTGGATTAAGAAGAGAGGAGTATGATGGTAACAATATTTATGAATATTTTTTTTTTTTTTTGTATTCGAATTTTTCATTTTTAACAATTTCCGATAGATGTCGTTACTATTGATACGGGGTGGTGTTAATATGATGATTGCTTCGTGGCTTATAACGCTCAGTGCCCGTGCCCGTGCCCGTTTCTCTGTTGATGAGCAATCTGATCAAATGTTGCATGCTGTGTTTCAATTCATTCGATTTTTTTTTTGTCTGTGTTTGTGTGTGTTGTTTGCAAATCGGTTTTTTTTCTGGTTATTTTGGTTTCCTTTTTTGAAAAAAAAATTCCGGTCAACCGCCTACACACAACACTTTTTGGCAAAATCTTTAAATTCTTGTCCATCAATTGATTCTTTAGTTTTTCAAATTTTTTTTTCATTTGTTTAGATCCGGCTTTTTTCATTGTGTGTGTGTGTGTGTGTGTATTTTGTTATTGTTGACACATCATTGCTCCTGTTGCTCAAATTTTTTTTCTTTTCTGTCTTTCGTTTCGAAATCCAAATCGATAATATAACCAGAGAGAGAGATAGAGAAACAAAAACTATCGGCTATATACAATACACACACACAGACACGCACCAAAAAATAAAATAAACGAAGCAGTATGAGCAATAATAAATAAAAAATAGCGGCTTCGACACGGCTATTACCACAAATGCACCACCCACCACCACCATCACCATCACCATCATCATAAAGATATTTTTCCTGATGATCATCATTGTTTTTGTATACAAGACGCCTTAAATTGTTTTAAATTAATTAATCTGACGATTGTTTTTTTACTAATTATTATAGTAATTGTATATGTTCAATAAAAGTAAGTAAATTGTTTGATTTTCTATTTTGACCTCAAATAACATCATCATCATCATCAATGATATTTTGATTTCATAGATTTACATATGGACCATTTGATAAATTGATCCATCATCATCATCATAATCATCATCAGTAACAAAACAATTTCCACTATCTTTAACTGAATGACATGACAATTATCATCAATCATCATCATCATCAAATAATAAAAATTTTTTAAAGATATATATCTTATATGATCATCTAACCTAGGGAGTAAAAACCAACCAACAACACGTATTCTTAAAAAAGATTGTTTAATCATCTGGGCTCACCACCACCCAGCATTAATCATTGTTGGCCCAATCATCATCATCTTCATCATAATCTCTAGAAACAAGAAAACAATAAATTCAAGCCAAACATTTGATTTTTTTTTTTTGGAGATTAAATCAACAACATCCTTGTTGTAGTAGTACACGGGAATTTTGTTCTTTCTTTCTGTCTGTGTGTGTGTGTATTTGTGTCTATGTTTTTGTTGAATTTGATCCAATTGAATCACCATAGTTGATGATAATAATCTGCCAGATCCTGTGTTCAAATACGAGAATTATTGTTAAGTTTTTTTCTTGATTTGCTTTGTTTTTATTTTTGTTGTTGTTGTTTTCTTCGTTTTTTATTTTGTGCATTTGTGTGTGTGTGTGATCTGATTCAATTCGGGTTTATATAGTGTGTATGTTACAGTATCTGGTGGTTTATTCTATCGATAACCAAAAAAAATCATCATCATAATAATGCAAGCCATCAAATGTGTTGTCGTCGGTGATGGGTAAGTGAATGATCCAAATATTCCAATTTCGTTTGATGATAATTTTGATTTTTTTTTTCGTGGATATAAAGTGCCGTCGGTAAAACCTGTCTATTAATCAGCTATACTACCAATGCATTTCCTGGTGAATATATACCCACTGTGTAAGTTTTTTTTTGTGTATTGAAAAATTCTACATTTTTTCCCCTTTTTTAGATTCGATAATTATTCAGCCAATGTTATGGTGGATGGTAAACCAATCAATCTAGGCCTTTGGGATACAGCCGGCCAAGAAGATTATGATCGTTTACGGCCATTATCATATCCACAAACGGTATGATTTTTTTTTATTATTAAAACTAAATTATCATTACGTATCATCAAAGTGCAAATGAAATTGATTTGAAATTTTTTTGTTTGTTTTTGGCTTATAAAATTTTTATTATTATATTCAAATCACTTGATTAGGATGTATTTTTAATTTGTTTTTCGCTTGTAAATCCAGCTTCATTTGAAAATGTTCGAGCCAAGGTAAGCTAATGTTGTCCTATTGTTGCTGTTGTGGTTGTTTAACTTTATTTTTTTTTTATTCTTCTTCACCAGTGGTATCCTGAAGTGAGCCATCACTGCCCAAATACGCCAATCATTCTTGTTGGCACGAAATTAGATCTAAGAGATGATCCACGTACAAATGAAAAGCTAAAAGAACGTAAATTAGCACCAATAACATATCCACAAGGTTTAGGTATGGCAAAAGAAATTGGTGCCGTAAAATATTTGGAATGTTCAGCATTAACACAGAAAGGTCTAAAAAATGTGTTTGATGAATCAATAAGAGCTGTACTATGTCCACAACCGAAACCAAAACGTAATAGGCATCGTTGTAATATTCTTTGAACAAAAAATAAAAAATAATCGACGAATAAACAAAAACTACGACAGCAGCGACAAAACAACATGAAGACAAAGCAAAGCTCATTTCATTCAAACAAAAAATACAAACATTCGAATTTTCAATCAAGAGCAAAAACTCCATCCAAACAAAACAGCCACATTTATTTATCACATAAACAACAAAAGCCAAAAAAACATACACACACCCACACACACACACAAAGAATATTTTACATGTGAATAATTTATGAATTGATATTATGATTGATTGATTTTATTAATTAATATTACACCTATATATGTCCTATATATATATACTGATGATTTTTATCTATTTTTCAATTCTTTTTTTTCATTTGCCCATCATCAAAATAATAACAAAAAGCACGTGTTATGATAAAATGACCAAATGACCAACAATCATATGTTGCACGCGCAAGCACCTGATTTTGAAGATTGTGTAAAATCATTTTTTTTTTGTTTGCAATAATCAATTGCCATTTGATGTTTGCGAAAACAAAATGAGATTCAGTTTTTTCTTTTGGAATAAATTTTTTTTATTATTATTATTGAATTTGTATTTCTATATAGATTAATTAATAAATCATTTCATCATCATTCGATGTTTTTTTTCATTCTAATCCATTAGCAATGTGATTGTTGGTTTCGTTTTAAATCTACCAATGATATTTAGCCTGTTTATGATGGCGTAAATTTTTCGGATAATTCAACATGTAGAAAAAGATTGATGACATGGTGATCACTTGGAAAAAGAAACGAACCGGTGATGCATATCGTGGTTCAACAAAACGATGTGTGAAACGATAATATGCCCGACCCATTGCTTGCCATATTGCAAACGGATGTACATTACGACGATTCAACCAGCTAACCATTTCATTCACTTTAACCTCGGATAATGGTGTATCGCCTATTCGATTCGATATTTGAAATCATTAATTTGAGTTTGTTTTTGCATGAACAAAAAAAAACTTACGTGGACCATAATAACGTGTGGGAACATATGGGCCATGAATGGCACGATTATATTCAGCTGGATAATTACCAAAATATGGTGATAATCGATTGGCCATTATTACAATTGATAATGTTACCCAAAAAAAATTAAACTTTCAAAATTGATGAAAACCCAAAAAACTCGACAACACACTCACTGAAAACAACAACCAACTTGTGAATCAAACGTTTTGGGCACACACAAAAGGTTATGGTGCATTCATATAAAACGTTACGTTTTTTTTTGTTTGTTTTTTAAACTTTTCCTTTGGAATTTAGATGGCGGGCAAACAAACTAGCAACAACAACAAAAATCCGATTCAATTCATCAATCAATCAATCAATCAATTGATCGATCGATTGAACGATCAACAAAACAATTTAAATTAAACGATAATCACCATCAATAGCCATTAGTCTGTTGTTGTTGTTTTTTTTGGGGCCAAATAAATAGTCCAGTTTTTCTTATTTTTACACAAGACAAAAAAAACTGATGAATTTTAAAATCAAAAGAAATAATAAAATGAACGATGATGATGAAGGATATTTTTATCACATCACATCAACATTTCAAGCAATGATAATAATAATGATGATGAAAAACAAGGGTAATTTGTTTTTTGTCGATGTTTTCTCTCTTGATTTGTTTGATCATTACAATTGATTGACTAAATGGCCATATTACCATTGAATTTGTTCAATATATAATGAAGATGAAAGAAAAAACGGTAGCATCATCAATTGTATTTGATGATTTTTAACAACAACGATGACCATGATGATGATGATGATGATAATGATCATGGGTACCATTATCACTAATGGGGGGGGGAAGGGCAAATTTAAATTCAAACAAAACGAAACGAAATACACACGAATATTATCATCATCATCAACATCAACATCGTCATTCGAATATCACGACGGTAATCGAAAAAATGAATGAGAGAGAGAGAGAAAGAAAAAAAATCGAGACCAACCTGACCGATGATCTGTGTGATCTGACTGATGAAAGTTATCCAAGTAATGAATAGGTTCTCGTTTTTTTTTTGTTGTTGCTGCTGTTCTGAATGAATGAATGAAAATTGGCAATCTCATTTGATACGATTTTTATGAATTGATCATGATCATGATCATGTTGTTGTTGTTTCATTGAAACCAAAAAAAAAAAAAAAAAAAAAAAAAATGAAAAATGATCCAGTTTAGGTTGAACTAGATTTTTTGTTTTTTATTTCGTGAGTTTTTTTTTCATTCATTCATCAAACATAAATAATGATGATATGATACAATTGGTGAAAGCTCAGTTACCACTTCATCATCATCATGATCATGATGAAACTTTCACATCGCATCATTTGTTTGGCCAAAAAAAATGATTTTTTTTTCTCTTTCCGGTTTAATTGGTGGCCATTACCATTCGGATATTGTATGGATGAATGGATGGATCAATCATCGAAAATTTTTTTTTTTGTTTGTTATCATTGCAATATAATAATCATTTGGCCATTTTTGTTTTTCAACGCTACTGATTTTTTCTTTTTTCTCATCATCATCATCATCATTATCCGTATACGAAAGAAAAAAAAATAATCATGATCAAACCAGATGGATCAACAAGTTGGCTTAGTTTTTTTTTACGATTTCAATAACACACACACCCGGGTAAGTGACTATTTTCGGATCCAATCTTTTTTCCAACAACAACAACAACACGAAAGGAGATTCGAGTTCATCATAAAGTATGTGTGTGTGTGTGTTATCGTCAAAGTTGGTATAAATGACCAATGGACGGTTATCGGTGAAAAATAAAAAAAAAAATTCTCTTTTTATTTTGCATTCAACCTCATTAGAAATTAGAAACTGAAACATCGTGAAATACACACACACAGGTATTAATTATTTATATATTGCATAACATTCCATGGTGAAGTAGTAGTAGTAGCAGCAATGCATGTGTTCGACCCAAATTTTTTTTTTGTTTCTTTTGTTTTGACCCGATCAGGTCAACTTATTGGTGGTGGTTTTTTTTCTATTGATCGATACAAATGTTGATCGAGGTGAGAAGAAATTGATTTACCGGTTTTTTTTCCTTTCCACTTCCTATTTACATTTACATTTATTTGTCAACAAAGGACAATCCAAGATAATCCAATTCAATCTCGAATGTGGATAATGATGATGATGATCATCATCATAATTCATCCGTTCGGTAATCATCAGTGATTATCTAATTTTGAGTCTGTTTTGTCAAACAAAGAAAAAAAAGGAAGAAAATTTCAATTTCAACCTGCCAATATAATACAAAAAAAAGGTGGTGGCGGCGCCACCTTAATCCTTTTTTTTCTTTTTCTTCTTATCCTCATACACACACACACAGACACACCAGTCATTCATTTATTGTTCCGGATTTGCATGTTTCTTATGTGATCATTATAAAACGATGATGATTATGATGGATGGATCTATGGATCTATGGATCTATGGATGTTGTTTGTTTGTTCATTTGTTTGTCTGTTTGTTCGGTGTGATTATAATGATGATCCAATGATAATGGAAAATCAAAATTTGAAATTTGAATATCAACATATTATATATCCACATGCAAAAAACATTGTTCCAGGTGGAAAGAATTATTCAATTTTTATAATGTAAATTACAGAAGATATATGTTAATGAAAAAAAAAATGTTCGTCTTCATTACAACAACAAAAAAATTCCTCACACCGGAAATGATGATGGAACAAAAGAACAGTTTTTTTATTTCTATGTGGCTGCATTGATTGCGTGATTTATTATTTTTTTTCGTTAAAAATGAAAAAAAAATTTTCATTTTCTTCATAATTTATCATTTTCTTCCATTTTCAACATGTTTTGTTCATATGCAAATAATTCATTTTCCGTTATCATTAAGAGATCCGCGCCCGTTTCGTTATTTTGTTTCATTTTTTTTTTGTTATTGAATTTTGGAATCTGTATCGATCACAAATTGACAGATTTGACAACAGCAACAGCAACGATCGATCGATGATTAATTCATCCGTCGTCGTTGTTGTTGACGGATTTGAGAAAAAGAATCCAGAAAAAAAACAACAAAAAAAAATTTTTTTTGATTTAGTGGATTCGATGACAATCATAAATCGTCGTAGCAGTAGTGGCATTCATCTTCACCACACACACACACACACATATGTACCAAGTGGTTAAGTGCGATGGGAACAAGAGATAAACGAAAAATTCGTATCTTTAATCCCATCTCATCATGGATTTTGTTTTTAAATTTTTTTTTCTCATCGATGAAAAAATGAAATGACCTTTCCATCTTTGGTGGACAAAATAATGGTCCATCATTCATCAAACACACACACACACACACACACTGTGGTGAATTTTGGATTTCAAATTGGTGGACAATTTTGAATTGAACAAAACTTTTTTTTTGCGGCTACTGGTTCTGTTGTTGTTGTTGTCGCTGTTGTTGTTGTTGTTGTTGTTGTCACAAATTGACAAATTGTTGTCGTGATTTATGTGTCATTTATTTGTGTGTGTTTGGCTACGCCCAAAACAAAACAAAACAGAAAAAAAAATTTAAATTCAGAAAAAACGAGATTTTTTTTCCTTTCATTGACCATTTTGATTTGATCTTTTTTTTTCTTCATTTTGATACCTGAATCTATTTTTAAGATAAAAAAAAGAAAGAAATGTGTCTATGCGTTTGAATGAATGTCATTATCATGTTAAGGTTTTTTGTTTTTTGTTTTTTGTTTTGGTTCATGCCAAAAAACAAAAAACAAACACCATATATTGACAACTTGTCGATCTTTGTGTTTTTTTTTCTTTGTTTACAGTATTCAAGTATCGTTCATCTCCGATGAAACAATCAAAAGATTAGAAAAGGTGTGTGTGTAGTACATGATAATGATGATGATGGCCATGGTAATGATAATGAGCATCGAAATAAACAAACGAAGAAAAAAAAACAAAACATTCGAATGTGCCAAAATTTGAAAAAAATTTTTTGATTTGATTGAATAATTGCGTAATTGCAATGGCCAGCCAAAACCAAAAAAAAAACAAAGATTTCGGGCAATTTCTAATTTCATTTGATTTTTTTTTTTTTTTTTTTTTTTTGGTTCCAACAAAAATTGATGTTTTGTGATCAACCAAAGAGAGAGAGAGAGAGAGAAATGGCCAAAGGTCATTATCATTTGATAATAAAACAGCCGAGAAACAAGGTTTTTTTTCGCCAGAAATTTCATAAAATTTAATACAACAACAACGAAAAAAAGACAAACAAACGAATAGAGTAGATACAAATCGAAATAATTTATTCGATTTGTGTGTTTGTGTGTGTGAGTGTGTGATGGATATTTTTAGCCAAATTGATAGATTGACTATCTGTCTGTCTATCCATCTATCTATCTATCTATAGCACGAACACACTGACACTGGAGAGATAAACATGAAAATAAGTAACTAGCTTAGCTTTTTGTTGTTGTTGTTGTTGTTTTGGCTGTTTTTTTTCAAGATTGATGCAATTCGATTCGATTCGATTCGATTTGATTTTGATTTTTTGGGCTGTTTGTTTGTTTGTTTGTTTGTGTGTTCGATTCCATGATGATCAATTATCTGATTATGAATTGAAATCTCATCTTGGTTGGTTTGTTTGGTTTGTCAATGTTCATGTTTCTTTTTTTTTTTTTTTTTGAAATTCCACATTGAACACAAAAATATCACATTTCCGTTGTTGTCTTTTGTCATCATCATCATCATGTGACCTTTGCATTGAAAAAAAAACTGATGAAAATCAACTGATGATCATTATCGGTCAATTTGAATTCGTTTCAATTCAAATCAATTCAATAATGATGATGATGATGATGACAACAATGATTTACAAATACAAATGAATGAATAAAAAACCGACACTCGCACACAATTGAATATCAATTTCAATCAATATCATCAATTGTCATTGGTTTATTTTTGTAATGAAAAAAATAATAACCACTAAATGGGTGCCCGAAAAAAAAATAGTCGATAAATAGTTGACTATGGTGTGGTTGTCTGTGTCTGTGTCTATGTGTGTATGTTTATTATTATCATTATCACCGACAATATTAACCATAATCATCAATTGACACATTTTTTCTTCAAACTTTGGTATATCTCCTTAGATATGATGATCAAACAAGAAGGTGAATGTGAATGAGTGAGAGAAAGAGGTTTCATATCGATGCCAATCATCGATATGGTATGAATGTATATAGTTAAATATAGTTCTAATTTGACCTTCATATATGACGGATGAGAATAATGTGACCGGATACATGGATGGAACATCCACACCGGATATATGGTTGTGTATTTTTTTTTTCTTCTCTATTCTCTATCATTGACATATTGATGTAACATGATAATTATTGATGATGATGAATAACAGTAAAAAAAAAAACATTCCAACAAGTGCGAGAGAGAGAGAGGAAAGGGACAGGTGAAGAAGCAGCAACAAGTGGTGGTGGTGGTGGTGGTGGAAAAAAATAGAAACATTTTTCTCATTCATAAAAACTGACACTTTCTGCTGTATTTTTTATTAGTTTAGTCGGACACATTGGTCCGAATTGAAAAGCGAAAAACATATGTTTGCTGAATATATATGTTTTATGAGTTTAGTTAAATTTAATTTTCTCTTTTTCGGTCTATCATTACCGGTTTTTTCTTCTGCTTTACATACCCGATTCCAATGTCCATAGATGATGATGTACATCCGATTATCATTCTCTCTCTCTCTTTCACAATACAGAGAGACAGTGTTCTCATTTTTTTTTTGTTTTTCATCCTCTCCACAATGTATGTTTAATGATTTGATAATGATAATGATTCGATAACCGATATTGATTCGAATTTTGATTACCATATTCTCTCTCTCTCATATGGTTTTCTCTTCGATTCATCTCAACACTTATCACCATTCATGATGATGATGTTGATTTTGGATGGCTCACCATCAAATCACCAAAAAAAAAATGCAAAGAAATGTAACATCTTTTTTTGTTCAACAGGTTGTTGTTTACTTTTTTTTTTGATCACATCATCGTTAATGGTTATAATATATTATCTATTCACATTAAATGGTGGTATTTTTTTTCTGCCCGTAGAAAAGAGAATCTGTTTTTTCGGGTAAAGTAAAGTAAAAAGAAAAGAAAAGAAAAAATGTATGTCAGTAGTAGTGGCAATACATTACCAGATTTATCTTATCATTGAATGAAATCAAAGAAGAGTCGATGAAGAAGAAGAGAATTGATGAATGCACACACTTTCATATGATGATGATGTTTTGCGATTTTGGAACTATGTCTCTGTGTGTGTTTTTTGGGAGAAATTTTTTTTTTTTTCGATTCGAAGAAAAAAAAAGAGAAAAAGCGATCCATCAATTGAATTGAATTGAAAGAAAAAAACAAGCGAGAGAGAGAGCGAAAGATTTCATTCAATTTTCATTTAGAATCACATTCAGTAGTTATTTGATGATGATGATGATCATCATCAAAGATTCGAATTCGAATGTTATGTTTTACTGAACGTTCTATATGTACAGCGCATCGGTTTTTTTTTTGTTCCCCAATCACTAATGATTTGAATACGAATGTTTTTGTTTTTGTATTTTTGTGTTTAAACGACGTGTTTGATATTTTGTTTTGTTTTGTGTTTTTTTTTGCAAGATTTAAAAAAAGATGTGAAATGATTCGACACCAATAATAATGATGATGATGTGTCAATATCGTTGTTGTTGTTGATGTGGTTGGTGACATTTAATAATTGTTTACGATTCATGTGATGAATATTCTCGTTTTATTCATCATTCGATTTTGATTTCAATTTTTTTCCGTTGTTGAGAACCGGCTAATAATAATATACAGTCCGATCATCAGCATCATTTTTCTGGACCGGCACGAAAGTGGAAACAAGTTTCCGGCTTTTGATCACACCAACACCAACACCAACACACACACACACACCCATCACCACCAAGTGCCAAAATACAACAATTTTGAGATCTTTTTGTTCATCACATCAGATTGTTTGTTTGTTTGTTTTTTTTTGTTCATATTTCATCAATCATCAATCAATAAAAAATGGCAATAATAGAAAAATTTTGGAAAAAATTCAATTTCATCTACATATGGTTGATGATAATAACAACGACCAGTGTTTCGAATCATAGACAACAGCCACAACATTATCCATATGATGATTTATTATCCAGTACTTCATATCATCTATCAGGTTTGTTTTGTTTGTTTTGTTTTTTTTTCAAAAAAATCCTTGATCTTGATCTTTTTGTTGGTTGGTTTGTTTGTTTGTTGAACACAAAACAAACTAAATATAAATAAATAAATCCAATCCAATCCAATCCAATCAATCAATCGATACATGTCAAACAATGTATATATCGATATTATATTTGCCAATATTGTCCATCCAATTGAATCGATAAATTCATTGAAATGAATTGAATGAATGAATCTGTTTCCATTTCTTTTGATTGATAGTAGATGATAATAGTGATAGTGGTAGTATTGATCCACTTGATTGATTCAGAATAATGATAATGATGATGATGATAATAATAATAATAATAATAATTTATCATAGAATCAATCTGGTTGGTTGGTTGGTTGATAATCTACCAACCGAATCGAAATCTCGAAAGATCTCTGAACAGAGTCGTGCGCCATATGATGATGTTGATAATGGCGGCTGACTTGAAAATAATACAATTCATAATTATTAAAAAAAAAAAAATATGGTCGGTGATAATGATAATGTTTGTAATGATGATGATAATCAACCAGTGTTTTTGTTTCTTTTTCTTCTGTGTGGTTTTCAATGTTTGATGTTATGTTATGTCTACGATGATGATGAGTAATTTTTGTTTTTCATTTTTCTTCCAAAGATTTTTTTTAATCACATTTCGATTTGTATTTTTTCTTTTCTTTCACTTGCTAAAAATGGAATTTGTTCTTGTTCTAGTTTTTTTTTTGTTTTTGCTAAAAATTTTGCTTTGTTTCTAAAATTGAAAAATAAATTAATTCGTCTTTATCATCTACAATCGAAATTGAATGATGAAATTTATCATTTGGCCACAATGAACAACAATATTTTCTCACTGTGTGTCGATGATGATGATGAAATGATCCAATTTTTTTTGTTGTTGTCTAATTTTCAGTCTCTTAATTATGTAATATATATGTGGTATATTTGAAATGAATGGTATTGAAAATCCATTTAAAAAATATTGATTTTTTTTTTCATTGTATTGCAAAATATCGATGATAAAATCAATCAATTCAGTGATTGATGTCCATTCCATGATGATGATGATGATGATCTATATTTTCAACATCAAAGAAAGAAAATGATCATCATTTTGATTTCATTGAACGAAATTCAAAAAAAAAACAAAATCAATTCAAATGTACATGAATAAAAAGGTATTTTGTAACCGAAAATGGTGTGATTGGATGAAAATGAAATAAATCCAAACATGGATATATAGAAATGGATATTATTATTGTTGTTGTTGGCCCGAAAATAAAATGGGCGCCTATTTCGTAATCATTTTCTATTTCTTTTTTTTCCAAAATAGATTTTCAAATTCAAATTTAAATCGATCGATGATGATTATAATCTGATGACAAATGATGATGACACATTGAATAGCAGTGTGACAGATTCAAATTGTTCTCAATTTGAATTTTGAACCATTCAATACTTTCGTTATATTGAAAGATTGAAAAATAAAATTTCATCGAGAAATTTTCCAGAAAACAAAAATCTTGCTGAAAAATTTCTTTCACATTTATTGATCAATCGGAATTCAAATCAATTTTGATAAAACAACAAACTGACAGGATCAAAAGTGTTGAATAAATGAGATTTTGGACTCTATTGAGTTTTGTTCAATTATTTGCTGGATGTATGGATGGATGGATGGATGGATAAAAAAAATCCTGTTCATCAAATTGTGACTGTTTGCTTGCTTCAATTTTTTTTATTTGGAAGCCAAGTTCAAATATTTTTTTTTTGGGTATGGATGATTATGGTGATGGCTAGCTAGAAATAATAATGATGATGATGTGTGTGTGTGTGTGTGTGTATGTGACTTAATACTAAATAACTATGACCATACAAGATTTTTGAATCAAAAAAAAAAACTTGATGGGATCTAACGGGATTTTTCTTTCTTTCTTTCTTGTTTGCTTGTTGATCATCATCATCATCATCATCATTGCATGGAATGGAATGATAAACAACAACCGACCTACCGACCGACCGACCGACGGATGGATGGATATTTTTAGCATCATTATCATGATGTTTGAAGAAAAAAAAACTCTGGACAACCGATGCTGATGATGATGATGAAAAAATGTTTTTATTTTTTTTCCTCGATTATTTTCATTGCTCATGATGATGATCATTCTTTTTTTTTGGTCAAAAAAATCTTTCATTTTTTTCGCTGTTGTTTCTGTGTATTATCATTATTAATAATAATAATAATCCGTTAAGAATGATGATGATGATGATGAAAAATTATGCTTGAATTGAATTGTGAATTGAATGAATGATGAAAATGAGGGTTTTTTGTTGTTGTTGTTGTTGATCAAATCATCGTTGATCGATTATCGTTGAATACAACTTGGTTTTTTTTCTACTTTTTCATCATTTTTTTTTTTTTTTTTTTTGAATGATGATGAGAATCCCAATGATCAGATTGTGTGTGACTGTGTGTGTGCGTATGCGTGTGTGGTTAATGGTGAAAATGATGGCAACTAAAAAAAATATACAGTGATGGTGGTGACCTTAATTTAATCGATATGATGATGATCATCATCATCATCTAGTTGGTCGGTTATAGTCAGTAAGCCAAAATGCACATTTGAAATTCTTTTCTCTCACACAAATTGGTGAAATGAGAAGTAAATTCCATTGGGATTTTTCATTGAAAATCTAAACAGGATGAAAATGAAAGAAAAAAAAACTAAATGTAAACCTTATTTGAACATATTATCATTAACATTTTACAGATTCGATTGTTGATTGTTCAATGTTCTTGATGTTTTTCTTTTCGAATATAATAACTCTCTCATAATACACACACACACAACTGACTAATTTATTTGTTCTGTTTGCCCATTGATGATGATAATGATAATGGTTAACGATTATATATAGGCCGATTACCAGACGATCGTGTCGTTGTAACCAAAAATACATTTTTATTTCGTTGATCGCTGTTGTTTTATGAGAAAAAAAATATCACATCATATCATATATGCATCTATATAAATAGTGAAAATTCAGTCGAACAAGAAAAAAAAACAAAAGTTTTTCTTCGATTATCGTCATCAATCAGTATATATAAACAAAACAAGAAGAAAAAAAAATCGTTAAAATTCATCATCATCATTACTATTATAGTAGTCATCATACGATTGTTTTCGATAAAGTTTTTTTCCCTTTCTATTACTTATTTATTACTTACGGAAAAGTTTTCTTTATTCGGAAACAAAATCAGAAAACAGAACGGAATTTTTATCTTTCAATCATCTAGTCATCGATCTTTTTTTCGCCGTGTTATGATGATGATGATCGAATTTTATTATTATTCAGCATCATTTGATTGATTGACTTTGATGTTTGACTGGGTGTGTGTGTGTGTGTGTTTATTGTTATTTTTCTCCCTATTTCAAATGATGAAAATTTAATTTTTATTTTTATACATTTTTTCCAGGTCAATCATCAAATCAATTACAATCATATCGATGTCCATTGGATGAAAATGTTCCGAAAAAGAAATTGGTCTGTTTCTATCGTGTTGAAGATGAATATCGACCATATGATCTGGATCCATGTCTTTGTACACATATTGTCTATTCATATGTTGCTGTCAAAGAAAATTTTGCTTTTATTGCCGGTAAAAAAGGTTAGGTTTTTTTATTAGCACTTTGTTGTTGTTGTTGTTGTTGTGTTGTTTTCAATTTATCAATATTTGATTCGTTTTATTTTTGTAGGTGACCTAAAATATCTATCGGCATTACGGAATAAAAATCCAATGGTCAAAATTATCGTATCATTACGGCCTACGGGCACATCATTTAATTTGGAAGATTCAAAAAACATTACCTATCCATTGCCGGCATCGAATACATTACGTCATCGTTTCGCAAAACGTATTCGTGATTTTATTAATCGCCACAATCTTGATGGTGTTGATATTGATTATGAATATTTTAAAATGGAAAACAATTCCAATAATCAAAAACGTCAATATCTTATATCGATTATTCAGGTTCGTTTACTTGCTCTCTAATCGATAGTAACCGTTCATTAAATGAATTAATGATTATTTTTTCATTCTGATCTCATTTCAACAACACCACCATTAAATAGTCAATAAGCGAAAGTCTTAAACAAAATGATGATGATAATAATAACAACAGAACCATTCTAACATTGACAACATCACGTTATCCAAAACATTTAGCCGATTATTATGATTTTGCTGAAATTAACAAGTAAGTTGTTCAAAAATTTCTTGTGGCCTTGTTTTTCGTTAACCCATTTTTTTTCTTGTTATTTTTAAGATATGTTGATTTCGTAAATTTACCTGCTTTTAATTTCGATCAAGAAGGCAATACATTGATTCATCCAGCTAAATTACATGGCATGTCTGAAATGGAAAATATGGTGAGTTATTCATTTCAACTTTGTCCGAATAATCTGTGATAATCGGAAAAAATTTTTCATTAGGATGCAATCGTTGATCTAGCATTAGCATTGGGTATGCCTTCCAATCAATTGGTGATTGGTGTACCAACATTCGGTACATTATATCGTATGGCAAATCAAAGTCAAACGACGCCTGGATCGAAAGCAATCGGTTGGATTACAAATAATCAACCAATCACTACAATTTCTCATTCAAAGGTTTTTTTTCGTTGTTGTTTTGTTTTTTGAATTTTTCAATTACTTATCATTTTCAAATGAAACCAAAAATAGATCTGTGATGTTCGTGATAAAGTTAATTGGACATTGGTACGTGAAAAAGATCTAACAGCACCGTACATTTATAACAATGATAAATGGATTGGATTCGATGATGAAATTAGCATCAAATTAAAGGTAAAAAAATTGGAAAAAAAATTTTGCAATTTTTTTTCATTACAATTTTTTTAGGCTAAATATATTGTACTAAGACGAGCTGCTGGTATGGCATTTTTTCATCTGAATGATGATGACTTTCAAAATCAATGTGGTCTTGGATCATATCCATTACTACGTAGTGCATTGTCCGTATTCAATCAAGCTAATGATGATATCAATGTCAAAAGTCATCCATTGGCTTTCTTCAATACAAGTCAACAATATTTTCAATCATTTTTGGATGTCGTACAAAAATATGGTAATGTTGAACGATCAACCGATGATGATGATCAAGATGATGCTGGTAATGAGGTGATATTACCTTGTAATCATAATGGTTACATGAGACATCCAGAAGACTGTACCAGGTTTTATCGTTGTATGAAACTTAATATGCGTGATACCAGTGTACAGAAATTACATTATAATTGTCCACCTGGTCTGGTTTTTGATGAATATTTCCAGATCTGTAATTGGCCATCATGGTCACCAACTTGTTTGGTTCGGGTGAAATTTCATCAACAATGCGGTTCAAGTTTTGTTTGTACAAAAGCTGGTTTCTTTCCAAGATCCCGAGAATTGTGAATATTTCCATTATTGTTCCGATTTGGGTAAAACCTATCTGCAAGCATATGAATTTAAATGTCCATTTGAATTGGGTTTCAACCAGGACACACTTCAATGTAATTGGAAATGGATGGTAAAAGGTTGTCAATATGTACCGCCGGAAGAAAGAATTGTTAAAGATTTACATCAAATTCTACCACAAGATATTGGTAGTGGTGCCAGTGGTGGTAATGAGGATCGATTAGATCAAATTGAACCAGCTGCCAGTGATATATCGGCAATGATTCAAGAGGTATTGCGTGCACAACAACATGCAATAGCAGCTGATGATAATGATGATGAACAATTTATGGATGATTTCGAAGAACGTTCCGATCATGATGATGATCGAATTGCAGCACAACATGATCAGATACCAATTACATTACAGGATTCTAAAGATCAATCAGAATCATCATCTAAATCGAAACGATTTTCCTATCTAAATTTATCGAAAATTGATGAAATCTATAAACGAAATCCATCATATATGGCAAGATTACAAGCCATTACAGCATATTTTTCATCATTAATGTCAAAATTACGATATTCATTTTGGAATCCAGCCACTACTAATATTAATAAACAATCGATTAAATCACGAGCCGATCATCTTGATCAACAACAAACGAATAATAAATGGCTAAAGAATCCATTCAATCGTATGATACCCAAGTTTCCAAAATCATTGAAAAAAACTAAACCAGATGATGGAAATGATAGAAAACGAAAATCATTATCAACAGAAACGATGAAGGTGATGACGACGACAACAACTACACAACGTCCAACAAGACATAAGAAAAGTGTTTTCAATAAAGTACCACGATTACCGAAATTTTCTAAACGAAAACGAACATCGGATAAATCATCGTCGTCATCAGCTCAGCAACAGAATCAGAAAACAATGAAAAAAACTGGTCAACATTCTAATAAAAATTATCATCCATCCGCTTATAGTCAATTGAATGTCAATCAACAAATGCTGCCAATGTTTATGGCTGAAGAAAGTATTCATATGCCACAATTTGTTCAACCACCACAAATGCATCATTTTGATAATCATCATCAATCATTAGCAACAAATTCTTATCGTGGTCCATCATCCAATGTTAATCCATCATCATCATTTACAATGATGCATCCGGCTGAATCAATAATCAAACCAGTTTCTGTTCCTTTATCATCATCATCATCGAATACAGTGGCCAATCAATTTAATAAATTAAATCAATTTCATCAGGCCAATTTACTTAATGATTATCAAGTAGCTAGTAGTTCATTTTCAATGAATTCTTTTGCCGAACCACCGCCGAAAAAGTCAATGAATAATTTTAATCATAATCAAAATCTTGATGCACATCAATCAGCACCAGTCGTGATGATTGCTGCCGATAATGGTGGTGGAACAAAACCACAATTATATCATAATTCATATGGCCTGCCATCGGTTAATATTCGTTATTCATATCTTAATAATGAACAATTACAAGCAAAAGCTGCAAATTTACAGAAACCAACAGTAGCAAGGGCACCATTACCACCGCCATCACTACCGCTCTCAATACAGCCTGCGTTATCACCTGGTGGTGTTCCAGTGAAAATTGAAGCGACAAAAATTAATTTTCCCGAACATATTCTTAGTGAAGAAGAATTAAATAGTGCCGATTTGCAATTGGAACAATTTCTTCGTACAAAATTTATATCAACATTGCCATTTAATAATAAACAATTATTAGCACTGCCAGAATCCTCGTTGCCACCACAATTACAGCGGCCAAAACCACTGCAAACTACACATGCACCACAACTACGACAACTATCAACAAAGCCACAATCACAACCTTTAAATCATTATCAGCATCATCATCAATTACTTGTACCACAACATAATCAACAATCAATAGTCAATAGTGCTGTTACCGGTCTACCGGTTACGTTAACCACAGCAAAACAATCGAATCTAAATTCTGTATTGAATCGTCATGTTATCAATTATCATCAACTACAACAACCACCGCAGCCACAACAACAACAATTCCATTATACATCAACACCAACGACATCGAAACCAAATCAGATGAATAAATTTTCCAGTTTCATTACCTCAACGGATTGGTTCAATAATGAACGGCAGAAATTTTTCGAACAAAATCGGGCATTACAATTACAGAAACAACAACAACAACTTCAACAGACAAGAACAACACCAACAACAACGACAACGACGACTACAACACCACGTCCAACAATTCCAACGACAAGGAAACCGAAAGTTATTGCACAACCACAATCATTTAGACCAATCATCTCGGTGCCATTACCGACATCGAAAACACCGGTAAATTATAAATTAACACCAATTACTGATAATGTTTTTGAATTGAATAATAAACAGCAACATCATCATCAATATCAACCATCAAAACCAAATCGATCATCATCACCAAGGCCAAAGATTTCGAAACCTATAACTACAACAACAACTTTGGCATCATCATCATATCATGATAGTTATGATCCACATATGATAAATCGCCCAATCGAATTGGTTCGTAGTACATCGAAACCACAAATAAAATATGATTCATATGAATGGACAACACCATCAAGTTTAAAAGATAATAAAATGCATGTAGATTTCAATTTAATGTCAGCAAAAGATATTGATGATGAAATTAATAGTAAAAAACATTTTTTCAAAGATGATCACTCACAAGGATCATCATCATCAGCATTTCGACCATTAGATCGACCAATACAGGATTATAATCGTCATAATAATTTTTTCCCACCAATCGGTGATGTATTCGAAAATTATGCTGCAACATCCGAACAACCAAAAGCATCGACACAATCATTTGTTCATCAACCACCGCCATCATCATCATCATCATCATCGCCATCGACTACGACGACAAAATCAATGTATACGACAAGCTATGATGATCATACAACACCTGTACCGTGGTTATCAACACATCAAACATTCAATACAAATCCATCATTACAGCTATTAGCAAATGCTGCAAACATCAACGATACAAATGAATATATAATGTTAATGTTGAATAAAGCAGCTGGAAATGATCCAAATTTAGAGAAAAGTTTATCTCAGCTATTGCAGCATACGAAAAATATTGGAAAATTTTATAATGTTGAAAGTGATGGTAATGCTCAAACCATATTGGCACTACTGCCTGATAAACCAAACCATCGTCGACCATTTGTTTATAAAGGTGAAAATTCATTGCTTAGAAATCTCAGCCTCTATAATGGTTTGTTAGATCCGAATCTTTTGCCACCAACTGGTGATCAGATTCTTCAGAAATTGGACATATCGAAACCAGATTCCGATGTGTTACAAGCAATTTTTGATAAAGTTAAAGATGAATTACATGGAACCGAGAAATTGATTCCATATGAAATTGATGGTATTGATTATTCTGGTGGTAGTGGTGGTGGCGGCGTTTCAATGCATCAAGCAAGACGCATTCCACAAGGTACAAGTGGTGGATCATCGTCAGTTGCCGATCGTTATAATGATGTTTCAAGAAATATTTCACCATTTACCAAAGCATTTACAATACGAACAACAACGACTACGACGACGACAACTACATCAAGTACAACCACGTCTCCACCTACAACGACAACAACAGCAACATTACCAACAATTAGTCCAACAAGACAATCATGGCCATCACTGGATCCATATGATGATAATAACCGAATAATTGTACCAAATTATCCAGCACCAAGAATGCCGACTAATCGAAGTTCCAATGTTTGGTATCAGGATGTACCACGTTTAATTGATAATAATTTTGCTGATATTAACGGTGCTTATCCAGATCATGATGATGACCAACCTGTTGTTGTTGGTGGCTATACGACCGAAGAATCACGAACACGTAGCAGTATTCCAACTACGACAACAACAACAACTGCAGCTTATACACAACCACCATCAACGACAACAACATCGACAACTACAACTGAATCAACAATTCAATATAATCCAACTACACAGAAATCATCATATCCATATCGAAGACCGGGTGGTGGCCAACATCGTGGTCGTCGACCAGAATATGGACATAGACAACGTGGACATCAATTACATCGACAGCCACAGCCACAATTGGCTAAAACAACGATAGTACCGTCTATTGATCATCATCATCATCATCAACGACAACCAGAAAGTACAAGATATTCAAACCATTTTGGACAAAAACTTCGTGTTGGCAACGGTGATAATGATCCAACCGTTGATGATATTAATGATTCAGATAGAAATGTTTTCTATGAAGAAGAATTGCCAAATTTTCAAGATTTAAGATATCCTGAAAATCAAAATTATCACCATCATCATCAACGACAACGGTCATCGACAACATCGACGACGACTACTACGACAACAGCACGGCCAACAACTACAACACAAATGACGACAACATCAGCGACAACACAACAACCAATAACAACGGAATCATTAATCAATTCAATTGAAAATACTTATTATCCAGAATCAACGATACATAATCTAATGCCCGATAAATCCGGTATTCCGGAATCAGCATGTACCCGGCCTGGTATATTCCAACATCCAAATGATTGCAATAAATATTATGAATGTTATTGGGACAAACATATCAACAAATTTACATTACATCCATTTGAATGTCCAGTAAAATTGGCATTTGATTCACGTATAATTGGTTGTGCATCACCTAATGATCCAACGGTGTGTGTGCAGTATTAAAATCGATCAATCATCCCAATGATTTTTTTTTTCTCATTTATTTTATTCTCGGTGAGCCATTGATTATTTTTTTTTATCTCTCTCTATGTGTCTAGAAGATTCTGATTTTTTTTCCATTTCGTTTCGTTTCAAAAATTTTATCATTCATCCTCCCACCTACCAAACAGATATGTATTTTTTTTTTTTTTTTTTTCTCAATTTATTCTTCATTTTCATCATTTTTTTTGTGTTGTAACATTCAAGTCATTTTTTTTTGTATTTATTGAATAATGATTTTGCTTGATATTTTCTATATATACCACACACACACACACTTACACTCACACACAGACACACACACACCTTGATCATATTGAACAAACAAAAACAATAAACAATAACGACAACATTTATTTTATTATTGATAATCCATGATGATAATTAAATTGATTTTTTTTTTCATTGAAATTTTAATTTCTCATTTGACATTGAAAATCTCAGCAACGTTCCAATTTAGATTGTCGTTTTCACCATCGTTATCTATTTTAAATAAATAGGGCCCATGAATAAGAGGATAATCTATTGTTTTCGTTTCTGTTTTGATGATAAATAATAATAACGATGAATGATAATGATTTGATGCAATCGAACATAACCACACACACACAACATCGGCGACACGATATAATCACCCTAATCACCATTAACCATTAACCATTACACCTACGGGGGCAAAGAGAAAAAAAAATGATGATGAAAACAATTGTTATTTCGCCACCATATGGCCAACTACTACTTACTTATTTTTTAGTTATTATTATGGCTGATCCCACCAAAAAAAAAATCAGACAACAACGAAAATCCAAATTGATGATGATGATGATGTTTTTTTATGAATGTTTCAAGCAACAACAACAACAACAACAACAAATAAATAAATGGCGACAATCATCATCACACACGTAATTGTTCATTTGATTGGCAAAAAAAAAAAATTTCAGTAGCTCAAGGTCGACCATAAATAAGATTTTTTTTTGTTTTGTTTTTCAAAAAAAAACAAAAGATGAAAACAGAAAAAATCAAATCATTTATCAGCATCCTGAATTATTAAACCGTCGTAGTCGTCGTCGTTGTTGTTGTCCATCGGGCTAATATGGATTTAGCCGCAATAAATGATGATGATGATGATGAACATCGATTATGATTTTTTTTTTTACTTCAAAGACTGATTCAATTGGAATGGCCAAAAAATGACGACGACGACGACCATTATCACATCATCATCATTGTTGTTGTGGTCAAATGTGTGTGTGTGTGCATTTGCAAAATTTCCAGATCACGATGTATATGGGGATTGAAATCATTATTAGTTTCATAGAATGAAAAAATTGAATTTTCACAAAATGTCCACATAAAAAAAAATCATTCATAAACTTGAAACCATCTGATGATTATCGAACTTTGAATAATACTGCAACAAAAAAAATACACACACACATGCACGCGTAAAATGTTCAACGACGATTATCGTCGTTGTTTGTTGTATCGTGTGTATTGAATTGTCGTCGTCGTCTTCGTCGACGTCGTTTTAAGGGCGACCAAAAGTTTTTTTTTTCTTTTTCTTAATCATTTCAAATGCACACAAAATCGTCGATTATTATTATGATCATAACGATAATAACCTTATTATTATTATTATTGTAAAATGTGAAATGATTTGAAAATGAAGCAATTTTTTTTTTCTTTATTTTCTCGTCACATGTGAATCGTCTTCGACCTAGAAATTTTTTTTTTTTTTTGACAACAAAAAAAATGAAAGGTTTTTTCAAATTATTATCAATATAATACCCGGTTTGAAAAGTCAGCAGCTGTTCCAAAGTTTCGTGTTTCATTAGTTTTTTTTTCATTTAAACAAAAAAAAATCAAAACAAAAACCATATATTAATTGAATTCACCACCAGATGTCTACACTATCCGTTTTGTTTTGGTTCGATTATTCAATCAATTTGAAAGATTCGCGAATCTGATTAAATCCATGATCCACGAGAGAGATTAATTTCCTAATTAATTTTAATAATCGAATGCATATCATTGATACTGATACAGTTGCTGTTATTGAAATTTTTACCATGATAAGATCGGATCAATCAATCAATCAATCAATCAATCAATTCATTCAACAGGTCCACGATGAACAAACAAACAAACAAACAAAAAGATCGATCAATCAATTGATCCACAACACAATGTGAACGGAAATCATTTCATCGACATTCAACCATTTTCAATGAATCAAAAATGATCACGAAAAAAAGATTTTGCTTTTTCCCTTCTTTGTATGTCCTTTTTTCAAGAATTTTTGTTTTTTTTTCGTTCCTCATTTATTTCTATCTTCACCATCATTATATAATTTAGATTTGCAGAAATAAAAAAAAACCTTCGGCTTTGAATGAATGAACGAACGGACGAACGAAAAAAAAACGTGATGATCCAAACAACAATATGAACAACGACTGAAAGAAAATTTCACTTTCTCATTTGGACGAATTATCATTATCAGCCAACCAACCAACCAACCAACCACTATATAGCGACCACCGACAATTATTATCATTTTACAGATACTATATACACAGACACATGTGATGATCGTTTTTTTTTTGGATCATGGACCATAATATTGTCATCCATACACGCAATGATGATAATAATAATAATGATGATGGCGATGGACATTTATTCAATGTGCGAAAAGTTTTGTTTTGTTTTGTCAAACAAAACAAAATTTTGCTGCCATTTTTAAATATTATATTCAAATTTTAATATATTGAAAATGAATTGTGTAATTTCATCATCATCACCAACAACAACTAGAAAGAAGAAAAAATCATTATCGTGGATCATCATTATTATCATTATAACCAGCCAGCCAGCTAAACCATCGTGATGATGATGATGATTTGAACATTGCTTCTTTACTCATTATTTTATATTACACATCCGACAACAACAACAACAACAACAACGAAGACGACGATGATGACGAATGTCACAATCACAGACATATCTCATCAATTGTCACATTCATTTCTTCAACAACAACAACAACAAAAATGCTGTCATTTTATTAATGATGGATCATCCAGCCAGCCAGCCAGCCAAATTTTCAAGTAAGAAAGAAAAAAAATTTCACTTTTTTTCCACTAAATAATTTCCACTCTATGTGTCCGGATTTCTATATAAGTGTGTGTGTGTTTGAAAACGAAAAATCGAAATCGAAAACAAATTCATCACAATGGTTGTTTTGACACTAAGCTAAGACACTGAATTCAATGACATTTAATTCGAATGAATGAAAAGAAAAAGCCATTATTAATAGTATGATGATTTGAGAAAAAATGAATGAATGAATGACGATGAAAATAATTATGATGACAATATTAAATTGAGTGAAAAAAAAAATTGAAAGCAAAAGAGAAAATTTGTGAGACAATGACGATGAAATTTTTGATTCAGAGACCACAAGGTCTACTTTTTGAATTGTCGATGTCGATGTCGATGTTGATGTGTGTGTGTGTGTGTGTGTGTACACGTTTTAATTATTTGAGATGGTATAATCATTGATCATTGTGGAATTTCGTTATTTATCGATTAACTTGAAAGTGATTGATCTTTTCTTGTCATCATTATCATCATCTTTATCCATTAGCGTTTTGATTATTATGCAATCGATAGCCACGATTATCATCAATTGAATTAAAAATGTTGATGATCGAGCAAAGAAATTCAATTCAATTATCTAATTGTAACGAATTTTTTATTCATTTTCTCAGGCTTCTCTGTGTGTGTGTGATAATGGATTTCAATTTTTATATGAAAACAAACAAACAAACAAAAATTCATGCACACGCATCGTTTTTATCTATTTTTTATTTTTCGTTTGTTCCGGTTTCTAAAAATCTCATTGATTGATTGATTGACCCATTGAAAAATTGATTAAAAAATGACCGGAATTGTGTAATTTTTTTTTGTTGTCTGCCCACACAATAGAGAAAGGAAATTGACAAATTTTTTTAATTTTTTTTTTCAAAATAGAAAATTTTATTCATTTTCAAGATCATCACGTGCACGTATGTCACGTATTTTATTTTCTAGCATTATTGTCGTCATAATTTTTTTTTTGTTGTCTTTCTTTCTCTTTGATTTTTATCAGTCACATTTTTTTTATTGTCGTTGTTTCAAATAACATTGAAATTTTTTTTAAAAAAAAAATTTAACATTGAAAACAAGTTGTTGTTGCGGTTGTTGTTGTTGAAATCGAAATGAATCGTTATATTAGTTCCAATTGGAGAACGAGAATTTTTTTTGTTGATTGACAACAGAGTTATTTAATTTTTTATTTTATCACCACACATATCAATGTCAAATGGTCAATTTGTTTTTGTTTTCTGGCCACCGGAAAAAAAATATTGGCCAAAATCGGTAGAAATAAACGAACCAAAAAAAGCGAAAAAACAAAAAAACAAAAAAACAAACTCAATGACAACCACCACCACCACCACCGAGAAAATGAAATAGTCCTTGGAAGTTTTTAATTTTTCATTTTCTGCGATTCATTCATTCATTCATTCAAATTATTCATGCTAATTATAATTATCATTTGCATTTGTTTATTTCGTCAAGCTTCAACGTTTTTTCGTAGTGAGCGCGAAAAAACAAAAACAAAAAACAAAGACAACTCCAAAATGAAAATGATAAAAATTGTCAAAAATAGAATTTTTCTATTCCTTTTTCATTTTAAAATTCATTTTTTTCCGGTCTTTTCTGATGATCAATTTGATTTGGAAAAAAAAAATTTTTTTTCTTGTCCACCATTCTTCATTACAATCAATCAATCAATGATTGTAATGAAATCGCTATCAATCATTTAAATATTTTTCATTTCCTTTCACTGAAACGAATCACTTTCCTCGTTATTGTTTTCACTCGTTCAACCAAGTTGTTCATGTTTTTTTTTTGTACATTGATTTTACACATTGAGTACCACGTAATGATGATGATGATGTGAATTGAAACTTTTATTCACATTTGCATCATTCGTCGAATGTAATATCGATCGTATGTATGTATGTAATCTATGTTTATCTACTACTGTGATGAATCATATCATATCTATGGATGATGATTCACGAACACAGGTCATTCATCTATAGATTTCATTCTAAGAAAAAGGGTATAATTCAAATGTAATAAAGCAAACAAAAAAAACCCAATGTGGGCTTTGTGAATAAGATTTTTTTTTTTATATATTCAAAAAATTTTGCAAGCAACAAAATGAAATCATTTTTTTTTTTGAGGTCACAAGGTTAATTGATTATAATAAATTGTTATTATTAGGTGATATATGACTCAATGAATGAATGAATGAATGAATGGAGATTAATGATGAATAAAAAAGAAACAACCTGTTGATAATTAGTTTTTCAACACATTATGTTTATATACCTAATTATTGTTTGTTTGTTATGTTATAATATACTTGTGTTGCAATTGTGTCATATACACACGGCAACTTGGTTTTTTTTTTATTCAAGAAGGAAAATTTCTGAAATTCATTTTTTTTGAATGCAATTGACTATGTACGTATAATGGGAAGAAATTGAAAATGAAAGAAAAAAACTTTTACAACACACAGCAACTGGTTTTAAAATGGGAAAACACACAAAACCCAAAATTATCCACCAAACAATAATAATCATCAATCGACCAATTGTCGTATCCGATACATGTTTATCGGTTGGTTGCTGTGTTTTTTCTTCCCATCCCACTGTTTCCTTCTTCACTGTTAAGTTGTTTTCGTTTTTGTTTTCGTTTTCATTTAGTTTTCGGTTCGATGATTCTTGTGTTGATATGAAACAAAAACAACAACAACAACACAAACCAGAAAAAAAGTGAATGATTTTTTTTTCTTTTGTTTGATTCAAATTTTTTTTTTTTTTTGATACCATAAATATATGGTTGACAATTTATAAACTGATTGCGTCATTCGATTTGACCGATTGATTGATTATTGTTCATTGGCTATAATCATCATTTTGTATGTGCGCGTGTGTGTTGATTATGGGTATTTTATTTTTTTTTTCTGTATATACACAGAAAAATCATAAACACAACTCAATGTTGAAATAGAAAAAAAAACGTGTTGGCGATGATGATGTGATGGTAGCTTTACCATTTTTGGGGTTATGTATGAGACAATAAAGTTTTAAATCCGTTCACAAATAGGAAGAACAGATGATGATAATGATGATCTACATTTTAATAGGATTCAACTCATATATGTTTCAATGGGAAAAAAAACGAAAATTTAATTTAAAAAAAAAATTCGTTTTTTAGATGTTTTCATTTGTCATCAGATGTTTTGCATCAAAGAAAACTGAATAAAAGTCATCATATATACCACCAACCATTTATGGGCAAAAAATGATTTTGTTTCGTTTGGTTTTTATTATTTTGTTGAAAAAAAAATTTGAAAATATTGGTTCGTGGTCAGCTGAATTCAAATCGAATCGAATTGACGCATGCTCTTTTCATATATTCATTTATCATTTCAAAAATAACAAACAAACAACAACGTTGAAGAAAAAAAGAAAAGAAAAATGATCCAAAAAAAAAAACAAAAATCAACCCAATTGATTCAACAACAATAATCAATTGTCAAAATCTATCCATCTATTTATTTATATATTCAACACAAAACTCAATGGTGATGATGTTGGTGTTGTGGTCACTTTGACCATTCTCATCACGATGATGATAACTTGTTGACCACATACTGATCTGTTATCAATGAATGAAAAAAAAACAACTTGATGATTGATCTTCATCTGAATTTTTTATATATTTATAAATCATCATCAAGTTTGTTTATTTGTTTGTGTGTGTGTGTGTGTGTTTAAATACCAGCAACAAACAAACACAAAATGAATGATCCATCCATCGATGATGTGATATTGATAACATCAAAAATATGTAACTTTTTCAACTTACCACAACCCGATAAACAACAACGAAATTTACTGTTTTTTTTTCTCGGTGTGTGCATCTCTATGATCTAAGATTATATCTGATGTTTGTGTTTGTGTTTTTTTTTTTTTTTTTTGTTGATTATCATCAACTACTACTATATCAAGTATATAATAACAAATGGACAATGCAAAAAAAAAATAAGAGCAAAAACAAAATTGGTTCACAACATCTTCATTTTTTTTTCATCTGTGGAAAAAGTAAGTCAAATTTTTCTTTTCCTTTTTGTTTTCATCAATCTATATGATTTGATCTCAATTTTTTTTTGTTTCCACATTCATAACTCTTTTTTTTTGATCATGATCAATGTTTTTTTTGCCAAAAATATCCGTCTGATTGATAGGTGTGTTTGTGTGGGTGGGTGGATGGATGTTTTTTTTAGTATGTATTCAAATTTTAATTTGAATTTTCTTCAATTTTTCGAATCAAATTCATGGTAACAGGCGATGATGATCATCATCATGATCTGTTGATTTTTATGTAGCCCCAGATCTTTCATCTGAAAAAAATTTTGTAATTTTAGAATTGATTGAAATGTCAATCATGTGATGATGGACAAAATTACAATTTTTACTTTTCTCGCCACTTTTTTTTCATATCTATATCGATTTCATTGACTTTGATTGACAACAATAAGTAGATGGTATGAGAATATGTGTGTATTTATCGATCATATGATGAAGAAACTTCAAGGTAAATATTTCGTTCGATTGATTAATTAATATCGACCAACGATCCATCATCCACTTCATCGTATTCTCGGGATAATCTTTTTTTTTGGAATAATAGAAAAAAAATCGATAAATCGTAGGCGTTGAATTTGAATATCTTTGAATGTCTACAACATTTTGTCAGTATACTGAAAAAAAAATTCAAACCAAAAATGGCCATTTCATTTAAACACACACTCACACACATTTCAATTCAATTTTTTTTTTCTTAAATTTCATCTGCATTTTTGTTTTCACTCTGAATGTTGATGATGATGATGATGATGATAATCTTTTCTATTTCAAAAACAAGAAAATGTGAAAACCACCCTCGGCAAAATTCATAATCATAAGATCATCATCATCATCATCCATGAAACTGAAAATGCAATGCAGAAAAAAAACTAACTATCACCATTGATGACGACAACGTTTGATGAATATACAAGGTGAAAATCAACCAAAAAAAAAAAAAAAAAAAAAAAAAAACAAAAAAAAAATGAGCGAATGAAGATTTGCAATTACAATTTTTGTTTCTCTTGTTTTATCCGGTTGAAACAATGGATTTTCTGATTTTTAGATTTTCACACACACATCAATTTCTGATTTGAAAAAAAGGTAATTTGTAAATTTGGAATTTTTTTCTTCTTCACTCTTTGATCGATTGACAAATCGATGGTCATAATGATGATGGTGGTGATGATGATGATGATGATCGTTGTCGTCGGGTGCAATTCAATTTCTCTCTCTCTCTCTCTCTCTCTCTCTCTCTCTCTCTATTTCACTTTCACATCGATATTTTTACAACGCGTGTATGTAACCTACCTAATGGCCTTCGAATTATTTCCTTTCTTTCAATTCATCATCATGATTTTAAATGATGATGATCAAGCAGTGGCTTCCATAAAATTATGTTGATGATCATGATGATGATGATGTTTTCAACAAATTTCCATATGAATATTTACAACGAAAAACATGCTGAAACTAATGTATACTACAGACTACAGATAAATATTCATCAAGAAAAAAAAATTGTGCTAAAAATATAATAATAACAAACACATGTCATTTATGAACAACAATATCACCACTTTGGTTATTATTTTTTAATCATGAAAAACATCATCATGTAATAAATAAAAGCCCTTTGGTCATTATGGTTGTATTTTCTGTTGCTGTTTTCGTTGTTGATTATGATAAACAATAATACGACCCATTTGTGTGACTTGTGTTAATGCAACGAAAAAATTTACAGAAAATAATGACCAATTTTTCGGTATTATTACCAATGAATAACGTGACCAAATAAGACCGGTTGCTGCTAACGATATTGTTTGGCCGGTTGAAAGATTTTCAACTGGACGTGCCAAATCTGAAAGACCAGCTATAACAAGACCCTAGAACAAAAAAAAATCGAGGAAAATGATTTTCAAAATTTTCATTCAAAATTCAATAAACAAATGCTAACCCATTTGATTGCTGGTGCCCAGAAAAAAACGGTTTTTGGTCCAGCTTCGTGTTCCCAAAGTGGTCGTAATTTTTTCGGCACATAACGATCAACACTACGGATCATTGTACGATATATCATTGATGATGCTGATGCCATTGGTTGAACTTTAACTTTTTCAAATTTCACAATAAACACAAAGACTTTTTAAACAACAATCGATTTATGGATATAGAAAAATAAATTAAAATTGTCACACACTCACACACGTGATGCGATTATCCTGACAATCATAGATGGCTTATTATGAGAAAATTTCGTTTTTTTCGTCAATTTTAATTTTTATAAATCCTAAAAGTAAACTATGCGAGTACACATCAAACACATATACACATGATTTATAAACCACAACAACATCAAGTTCACCTCTCCACACGATCGAAGGATAAAATAAAAATTATATATAACTGTAACGACTATTTACACACGATCATTGCCTATTATGTTAAATTGGCGATTTAAATTTTTGACCGCCAAAAATGCGAAAAACAACCAACAAGGTTTGCATTCATTTTTCATTCAATTTGATTAATAAATCAATCAATTATGTAACCTTGATTTTATCATTATTATCTAATTATTGACCCGGAATCGATATATGTAGAAGAAAAACCCTAATTGAAAATCTTTCAATATGGCAATCTTTCAAATGACATTGAACACACACACATGCACACACATGTCATCTATGTGTGTATGAAATTTATGAATTTGAATGATATCCATCCATTTTTCTCAATTCAATTCATGATCATTGAATGAATGAAATACAATTATTGCATAGACAAAAAAAAATTTGTTTTCTCTCCCCCTTTTTTTCTCATTAATGTTTTCCACTGTCTATTTTCTCCTCGTGTGTGTGTGTGTGTGTTTGTGTTTGTATGTTCATGATCATCATCATTCATTCAACATAAATGCATTTTGAGGATTTAATATAGCCAAAAAGAAAATTTCTGCTTTCAACTTAACAGCCAACAGTCAAACAACATTTTCTAACCAACCATAACAGACAAACACACACACACACATTATTGTGTTGATAGAGTCATTCTCTTTCGAAGAAAAAAAAATTTTCAAAATTCAATTCAATGATGATGATATTGCAGCTGAATGCATATAATGGAAAAAAACTAGCTAGAGAGAAATGAATTGAATTAAAGAAAGAAAAAGAGTTTGTTGTCTTTGAATTTTTACGACGACAACCAACCACCACGACCACCACCACCACCACCAACAACAACAACAACAACATTGACGACGATCATTTTTGTGAAAGTCTTCATTATCGTCGTTGTCGTTGTCGTTTTAGCAGTTGTAGTCGTCATTGCCATCAAATTGTTGATTGCAATAAATATATTTTCGTTCGTTTGTTTGTTTGTTTGGCCAACTTTTTGTTTGTTTGTTTTTTGTTTTATTTTAGATTGCCAAAAAAAAAAAAATTTTTTTTTTTTCACCATTTCATTTGTTTCATTTAGAGTTCGTGTTTATGAATATTGATTGTTTTCGAACATTGTTTTGTTGTTGTTGTTGTTGTTGTATTGATTGGAAAAAAAATTCGATTATGAGAATTTCTCTAAATGATGATCATCATCAACAATTTGATTCAAAAACTAACACGATGTGACAAAAATTGAGAAACGAAAAAAAAACAACAGATTCACAATTGAAATACTTCCGTTTATTTTTCGTTGTTGTTGTTGTTGTTTTTATTGTTTCTCACATGATTATTGTCATCATCATCATCATGTCATGTCACATGACTGTATTATATTTATGTATATGAGTGAGTTAGTGTGTGTGTGTGTTTGTCTGTGTCATGAAAACTAAATTTACTAAACAACTAATTAACTACCGGTGAGGAAGAAGAAGTGAACATTTTTTATTTATTTTTTTTTTTTGACTGCGATAATTAATTACAAAATCATCCATGGCAACATTTTTAAATGTACCATGATGGAATCATAACCGGACCAAACAAAATATCATCATTCCAACAATAACAACAACAACAACAAAACGAATTCCGGAAACAAAACAAAACTGAAAAAAAATGTCATGGATGGCTAATAATGTTGTTGAAAATTTTCAATTTTCTTTTCAACCACGAATTATTACTGTAATGTGTGGAAGCACGGAACAATTTTCACATTCATCACTGGAATCATCATCATCCATTTGTGAATATATTGTGATTATTGCATAATTTAAAGAAAATCAAATCAAATTGTTCGTGCGTGTGTATGTGTGAATTTTTTTTTTACAAATCGAAAAACGAATTAAATTCAAAAAAAAAAATGGCATCCGTTACAATTGTAATGCCAAATAATAATGATACAATTTCCTGTTCACCGGGTCCACCTCCTGCATATGAACCATCTGATGATAATAATAACCGGAACGACAACTACAACCGGAACTTCAACAACACCAACAACAACAACAACTACATTAACCAATAGTGGTCAAAATAGTCGACGTAATCGTAGTAGTAGCAGTAGTAATAATAATAATAATAATAATTTCGATTGTCAATGTCTCCAAGACATCAACAACAGCAACAACAAATTTATCACCACCATCATCGATTATTTCATCATTATAACCATCACAATCGTTCACCATCTCCAACATTATCATCATCATCATCATCAGCGGCGGCGGCAGCGGCAACAGCGAATGAAAAAAGTCCATTTTTAATAGTGAAAATTTTATTATTTTCATTAATGACCATTGATTTTGCAATGAATACCATTGGTTTAGCCGTCATTATTGTGATTGTAAAAAATCATTATAATAATTTTATCGTTGAAAGATCATTTATAATACGTTCAGAATTGGTGGCTGCTGCTTCTCCAGCTCATACTAATCATCATGTAAATCCTTTTTCATCTTCACATCATCATCATCAACAGTCGTTACCATTGATGGGTAATGGTGATATACCAACGGGTGATTTTCTTTCATCATCATCAGCTAATCAACAATCTGAATGGTCTCTATTACTACCTCTGTTACCATCATTTATATTTGCTGAAATTCTTACATTAATAGGAATGTTTGGTGTATTTTGTGATTTATTTAGTTTTACAATGACATATGCTATACTTAAATTGATCACATCATTATGTTATCCATCAATGGCATCGGTTGCCGCAGTTGCTGCAATGGCATCAGCCACATCTTCATCTGCGTCATCGCCATCATCATTATTATTCAACTCAGCGTTTCCACTGAATCCGATAAATTTGTCCACTACAACGACAATGGCACCTTCGTTAGTTCCAATTGTATTACCATTTCCGGTGAATGACAACGATGATGATGATGATGGTACGAATGTGACAAGAACTACTAACATGACCATTACCAACACTAAAACAACGACGATAAAACCTACAGCTCATATATTTTATGATCTTCAATCCAATATTCGTCATCGTCGTGTTCTTCATGGTGGTATTGGTGATTTGTCATTAAAATCGTTGCCATTAATCATCAATAAAAGTGATATTTCCATTAATTCTTCTGATGATGTTGTGGATCAAGAATTGATTGATCAAAAAACCATAACAACAACGCCATTACCTATTAGTGCGAATAATGATGAAGATGATGATGATGATGATGATCGTCGATTTACAACATCAAAACCTGCAAATGAACAAAATGATACAAAGATCGTTGGTGGTGGTGGAAAGAATCAATTAAATAATAATCCTGGATGGCTAAAAACATATGAAATGATGTTGAACAATAATAAAGATTTACGACAAATGAAAAAAAGTGATCGTTTAGCTAAATTGAAAGCACGTGAGAAACAGATTCGTAATCGGTTATTACGATTGGAAACAATCGATACTAAAAATGGATATGAATCGAACAAACAAAATGACACCAATCCTCAAGCTTTATCACCACAACCATTGATATTTGATGGCCATCATTATCATCAACATTATCGTTATCGTCAGCCACAACCATCAATGTTAACAGTGACAAATAATCTTCTCAATCAACAACAACAACAACAGCGGTCAATGGCCACAATGAATAATCCACATTATCGTCTATTATCATCATCACCAATAGATTCATCACATCAGCAACAACAAACAAATTATTATTCATCAAATCATATTAAATATCATCATCGTGTTTGGGATGCATTATTAGTTACATTCGAAGTTATATTTGCTGTTGCATTTGCATTTAATTTACTAAGTCATAAACGTGGTGCTGCTACTGGTACTAATCATCGACAACAAACATCCGGTGGTCTATTTGAAGATGGATATTTTCTTGATCCAATCGTTTGGGATGATATTGATGTCGAAAATAATGGTGATATATCTAATACTGGTTCATCATCATTAACTCAACAACAACGTAGACTTCGTGGTCATATTCGTAATAGTGGACATTATCGAAATGGAAATGGTCGTCAACATTACCATAATTATTCATCATCATCCACAAATTTTTGGCCATATTCACCATTAGCAACAAGCATTGATGCATTCTATTTTGCATATTTCCGTTTACCACCACCGCCTCCATCATATTTTTGTCAACGTAATATATCGGCATTATCATCAACATCAACTACGACGATGACAACGACAACAACAACGAGACCAACAGCTGCTGTTCCAGGAACAGTAACAACAATGTGTGTGGCATTTCTTCTTCTTCTGACAACCAACAACAACAATTGAATCCATCGACAGTTTTGAATCAAAATTTACCACCATCATCATCAACAGCAACATCGTCGAACAATAGCCATAGTAATAACGATCGTCGATCAAGGAACAACAGCAACAATAATCGTCGTCATAGCCGACATTCTCGACACCATCATCATCATCATCATCACCATCATCAACACCAGCATCATCATAATCAGTCAGCACATCGCAATAATCATAATAATAATAATAATAATAGCCACCATACACATCATCATCATAATAATCATCACCTGGCTGCTGTACGTTCAATTTTGAATGTTGGGCCAAATATTCGTCGCTGTTTAACACCAAATTGGCTATTGGATCGTCATAGTAGTAATAATAATGTACGACGTAGAATGATGATGATGATGCAAATATCAAATAATCAGCAATCATCATCATCATCATCATCAATAAATGAACAACAACGCACAACAACAACAGCAATATCACAAACACCACCACCACAATATGAAGATATTGATAATGATAATCCAATTGATTTTATCATGATACCGCCATCCATGACCGAATCGATAGGAATTATGATGAATCAACAAATGAATGAAAATGTCACATCTATTGTCACTGATTCAGCAACAGTAACATCTGTTGAATCAACAGCTGTTGCATCGGCTGCTGCTGAAAGGATTGTATTACAAGTAATAAATGATAATGACCATACAAATAGCAACACAATCGACGATGATGATGATAATCTACAAATAAATAATGATGACGATCCGCCAATACTTCCGACAATAATTGAAGTTATTGTCGATGATGATTGTGATGATGATGATGATGAAGTGGTGGTAATGGAACGAGAAGAAAAAGAAGACGATGTTCATGATGATGATGATGATGATGAGGATGAAGACCTTGATGATTACGAACAATCATCAAGTATTGATCAACAACAACAACAACAACGACAAGATTATAGGGACAACAACAATAGTGGGATTGTCATTGAAATAAAAAATTTCAATGACAATTGTACATTATCGTCAAGACAAAATGATCATAGCGACAACGACGACGACAACAGTAAAAATTTTATTGAATCTGGTCAAAATGTAAATGATGATCATGTTGATAAACAAATTGTCGATACACAAGTTTGATTTGTAGATTGTTGTTAAATGCAAAATTCAATTCAATAACATTTTTTGTTTTGTTTTGTTGTTTTTTGCCAAATACACGTATGTTTGTGTCAATAATTGGATCTTATTTTGGATCGATCCATGTTTTTTTTGTGTTTGTATTCATTTTGACACTTGTATGATGATAATACAATGTTATGTAATCCCTTATTATTATTAGCAGAAGCATCAAAAAAAAATGTCAATAAATGTAAATGTCATTGAATTGTGTTGATCGATCGATTGATCGATTGATTGATTGATTGATTTTGGGGCCCACCAACGATGATTTATTGACCTAAATATAGATTGATTCTACATGTCCACATTTTTTTTTCTCAATTCTCACTGTTTTGTTTTGTTTTGTTGCCATTTCTGTAAATAATTTTTTTTGTTTGTTTGAAGAAAGTGATAATTATGGAAAATAAAAACGAAATAATCATAATCAATGAAAATTTTTTTTTCTTTCATTGTTGGATCATCACCACTCAGGCTGATCTTATCAACGATGATCAAATCAAATCAGAAACAAAAAACATCGACGATAATTGTGGATTCGAAAAAAAAAGTTTAGATTAATCACATCATTGTTTTTAAATTTTAAAAAACCAAATCCTCTATCATTTTCCATCATCGTCATGAAATTTTGTTTTTTTTTTGCCGTCCAATCCACCTACGGTTATCCATAAAACACACACACACAGACAGACAATTAAATTGGCTGACAAAACAAAAAATTTTTTGCTCCACTTTTTTTTGGAAGATGATGGCGATAATATTCGGGTTTGGTCATGATTTCATTTTATTTTTTTTTCTCCAACAACAGAATCCTGATGTTCAAGTTTTAGAGGAAAAAAAAATTTTTTAATGTCTAAACTGACCAATGATTTTCCATGATGATGATTATGATGATCAAGTTTTGTTGTTTTGTTTTGTTTGATTTTTTTTAAAAAGAAAACTTTTTTTTTATTCGTTGTCCGGACAACGACTTGCTGATTTAATGACTGACTGAATGACTGACTGACCATTGTGGAGAGATAGAAGAAATAAATTAACCCGAAACACAGTAACAATACCTTGGCCAAATTTTATTTTTGTTTTTAGTACGGTTAATTTATCTTTTTTCACCTAGATATCTGACCAAGTGAAGGTCGACACTTTTTTTTCGTTGCTGTTTTAAATCATTATAATAAATCAATTTAAATGCGCATACTCTCTCTCGGCAAGAACGGTAATTTTTTAATTGCCATTTTCGTTGTTGAACATTCATTCAATTCTGGTCATCATCATTGTCGATTTGACAAGATTTACATGATAATGATGATGAATTCATCACAACTTCAACAACTACAGAAAAATGGTCATCGATCTAATGATAGAAATATTGAAAATGAATTAAAATTGGCACGAAAATCACAATCGAAACGGAAATCTGAAATGATGATTAATCAATATCATCGTCATCATCCATCGAAAATGATGAATAAATTAGAACAATGTTGTTGCAATAATCTACAGATATTCAAATATATTCTCATTATATTAGCGATAATTGGATCATTATTCGGTTCGATTTTGTTGACCATAGCCGGTGATCCACCATATAATCAAGGCGCCATTTATCAATATAGTGATCTGATGCGTTTGATTATCGGCATGCATCAAAATCTATTGGATTTGCAATCAATGAAACGAATGAACGACCATAATAATGCAAAACAATCAACACCGACAACAGCAGCAGCATTTGTTCCATCATCAATGATGATTGAAAAACGTGATACACGTACAAAATTGAATGAAATATTTCATTTCGAACTTTTACATGATTTAGCTAGATCTGGACAAGAAAATCTCAAACGATTTAATGAGAATCAATTCGGTAGATTTCTACAGCAATGGCTTCCAATGAAACATACAGATTTTCAATCACAGAATCCAATATTGGATGATGCAAATTTTTATTGGAATAATTATTCCACGTTTCAAATTGCATTCATTACATTATTATTATTATCCAATTCACTGCTGTTATTGACGTGGATATTTTTTAAAATATTGAAAAATTTCCAAAAATCTCGTTATAAACAAAATCGAATCGTTGATGATAATAAAGTGGTTGCTGCCGATCAGCTACGAATGGAACGAAAACAATTTATGAATGAACAATTGGAAAATGTGCGAAAATTTCGCCATTTTCGTCAAACACATGTAAAACATCGTATGGTATTGATTACGTTGTTGTTTCAGCTTGCTTTGATCATCATTCTATTATGTCGACCAAATATTTTCGTCATTGTTATACATCAGGTTAGTTTTTTGTTATTATCAATGGGTTGTTTAGCAAGCACATCGATTTCGTGTTCATCATCAATGGTGAAATCGAAATCAGCCATTGATGGTTGTGGAATGACAATTGATGAAAAATCGCCATCTATTAACAGTGGTGGTAGTGGTATAAAAATCGATGGTAAAATTCCAACCGTTTCCAGTGGAACAACCCAGATTCCAGATGTATCGGTGCAATCACCATCGATGGTGAAAATACCATCATCGAAACATAAAAAACATCGACGACAACGATCACCGCCATCGCGACCAGTACAATCACCATTGAATGAACGTCGTGTGAAAAATGAAACAATCATCGGTTCTAATCTTCAAAATCACGATGATAAATATCCGGATGATAAAAATCCATTTGAAATTTCGATGAAAAATCCGATAAAAATTGTTAAAATAAAAAATCCAATAGAAAAATTAGAAATTCAAAGTCCAATCAATGATATATCGATACCCGAAACGAGCGCTGTATCGATTCCGAATTTCAATGTGGAAAATGTAGAATTTCCTAAAATCAGTCTAATCAAAAATTCTGATAATGTTACCACCATTGACACTGGAACATTTGATTCTTCATCCACAAAAAATCCGATTGAATCACCCACATTGAAAGATCTACTTGAGGTAAAATTGCCAAAAATGGATCAGATTAACATATCGCTGCCTAATATTTCAGCCACAAATCCCATTATTGACATTTCATCATCATCATCATTGGGCCAATCTAATCCAATCGATGATAATTCAATTGAAATAAAATCTCCGAAAATAAAACCATTGAATATTTCATCATCATCAGATGATAAAAATCCTGATATGACAATTATATCGATAAAAAATCCCTTTGATGATGATCATGGTGATCATGATGATCGAAACCACCACCACCACCACCAACATGATCACGATAATCATTTCGATGACGATGATGAAATAAATAATGATAATAATAATATGAGACGACGACTACGACATTCATCGAAACAACAACAACAACAAAATCAAACTAACAAATTGATTGAATCAATTGTTAACGAAATTGACCAAGATGTTGAAGATGATGATGATGAAGAAATGGAACCAATATGTTCAGTATGTTCAAATGTTAATTCACCAACAACAACAATTTTATCATCACGATTTTATTGAATGACATTTACAATTGAAATTTTTGAACTGTTTCAAAAAAAACAAAATTTTTTTTTTGTATTTTTCATAAATGAATTCCGTGTGTTTGGTTAATGTGTTTGCATAACAACAACAAAAAAAATATTGGTTTAGTGATCGTTGTCGTTGTTAGAATTAATACAAATATATCAATCTTCAATGTCCTGATTAAAAATAGAATCGCTGAATTTGTTTTTTCGACCGTCAAATGTTTTTCTCCATTCATCCATTGATGATGATGATGATTTAAATCAAAATTATTGATTTTTTAAAAAATTTCGAAATATTTTGGTTTTCATGTGGTAAAGTTTTGTGTGTTTGTAATGATGATGATACCACGGTAACCAAAATGGAAGAAAAACAAAACAAACATAAATTTTAAATGATGATTATATAAGGCCAATCATTAAGCGCCGTCTCCCGTTTTGAATCATTTGTTTTTGTATGTGGTACCTGGCTTTTCGTGGTGGATATTTTCGGCATGAAATTGAGTGAAGAAAAAAAAATCGATCCAGGTTCTGCCAGCCAAACAACACAAATGAAAATGAAATGAGGCCACAATGTTTTTTTTCTTCTTCCATTAATGACAATCATTCATTCATTTTTTTGTTGAAAATTCAAGAGAATTTTTTTTCCAAATTTCATCATCCAATTGATGGCAGGGCGAAAAAGAAGCATACCGGGGAATGGCCAGAATTTTTTTTGTTTCATATTCTTTTTCACCTTGGTTATATTAATAGTAATGGAAATGTTCAGGGCGTATCACAAGATGAACGCGTCACGAAAAAAAAACATGCCAAATCGATCCATATGAACTAAAATGAAAAAAAATGGAAATTGTTCACATTGGTAGTAATGTTCATTCAGTGTTACTCACTTGATAGTTTATAATTCATTTTGTAGTCACTCGTTACGTTTTGCAATTGGATCAAAAGAAAAAAAAATGTCCATCATTTATAAATCATTATCAATAGCTTGGCGAAGATTTTGTCGTCGTTGGAATCGTAAAAATTCCTATTCCAAATCATCACCATCATCAACGATGGCGAAAATGCCCAAATTACCCGATTTATCACCACGTTTACGATTGATATTCATCATTGTTGCATTCATATTCTTAGCTATTGCTGCATTCATTTTAATGTTGGTCATCCTGACCACACATAATGATGAATTAGGACATGCGGATCAACCAACACAAGACGTTTCTTCACAATGGTTATGGCGATTGAAATCAATGCTCAATAATCATCGAACCATTGTCATCTTTCTATCGGCAACATTTGCATTATTTCAATTGATGGCCATTGGTGCGGCTATATTCAATTGGTCCATTGTATTGTTTTCCTATGTTATCATTACAGGCATATTTGGTACGATTATCGGTGTCGTCGGTATTGTTGGCATTATATTCACTTGTATATTGATGAGACATGATAATCATCATGATCATACGATTACAATAACCATTGGCATTGTCATTTCATTCGTATTTATATTCTATTTGATGACCATACTGGGCCTACGTTTAATGGAATATTTTAGAAGACGGAAAATTATTACTAAAAATAATCAAATGGATAAATCAATAAGAAACTTACGATTAAATCGTAATGATGGTCAAGGCCTTAACAATAATAATAATAATCATTATTATTATGATCAAAATAGCCGTAGGCCATCATCATTATATCGTTCAATAAATTCATTATCAATTAATGATCAACGACAATTACGTGATCAAATTAAAAATGATATCAATATTAATATCGATCTTGATGATGATGACGATGATAGTGATGATCAGAATGATAATTATGATGACGATGATGATGAACAAAATCAAATGACAAAGATATCATTATTATCATCATCAAATTGTCAGATTATCAACAACAACAACAACAACAATTGTATTCGGTGAAAATTGAATTAAATTATTGTTGACATTGATAATGATGAATGATGTGTAGTGAATTATTTTTTTTTTCATTTTTTTCTGTTTTTTTTTGTTGCAATCAAAATTTGAATGAATTAATGATGATGATGATGATGATGATTATATATCAATCAGATAAATGAATGAATGAATGAATGAATAAAAATCAATAAATCATTTATGACATATATGATGATGATGATTAAAATATTTAGATGAATATTGTAATGAATCTAGATACAATTCGTGAAAATCGTGCATGATGTCCATAACGTTCTGATTTTCCATCTTTACAAACAAATCATTATCATTTATACTTATCCACTTATCGTTCAAATTCATTCTTTGATCTTCACCATCGATTTGTATCATACAATTCGAATAATCATTACATTTTTTACATTCATTCCTCATCGACGGTTGCAGCAGCAGCAGTCATTCAGAATTGGATTGTTGATCTTCATTGCCATTATCAGCATCCACATAATCTTCTGATTCTTCCGGTGATGGTTTTGGTTTATGAAATTCTTTTGTCAACTGTTCAAGATCACGTTTATCAACTAGATCCAATAAATCGATACGACCATGCATTGACATTGCTGATCGTAATAAACTCCATACCGATACCGAGGTAATATTATCTCTATTCAGATCGACCATATCTTTGATAGAATCAGCACCAGCAGTTTGTAGATTCAATACCGAAAGCAAATGTTCGGCAGCTTCTTCACCGAAACCCATCATCATACATGATATGGCTAAATTATATCTAGCACGAATATAGCCTGGATAACGAATCAATGCTTCACGATATGCAGACATTGATTCTTCAGCACGGCCACCATTGGCTAATGAAGCACCATATCGATTCCATAATGCATAATCATCTGGTAATGAATCCAATGCCAAACGAAAACAATCAATAGCTTTTTCATATTCACCGGACAAATTATGCAAAACACCGAGGCCACATTGAACATCTGGATCTGGTTGTTCATCAGATGATAATCGAGCAGCTTCAAGAAAATTTTGTCGAACTGAATCAAATAATCCGTTAGAAAATGGATTTCCTACACGTACAGTTTTTTGCATCCATCGTTTCGATAATGGTGTGGGGCCTAGATATGGTTCATCCTCAGATTCTTTGTTCATTAGATCACGATATTTTGGATGATTATTAAGCCATTCTTGTAGTGCATTACATGCCTCGGTTGTCATTGATTCATTTGTAAAACTCGTGGCTAAATACATCAATGATTCTCGTATGATTTGTTCATCTTTTGGTTGTAATGATAGACAACGTTTAAATGCTGCAATTGATTTATGATCATTTTCATTTTTGGCATTAGCAATGCCCAACAAACGCCATGCATCCACATTTTCTGGTTGTTGTTGTACGGCAGCTTCAAACAACAAGACAGCAGCTGACAGATCACCTTGATTCATACGTTGTTTACCTTGTTCAATATAATCAGGTAATATCGTTTTTTCTACTTGTGCTGCTGGTTGTGATTGTTTCACCAAAATGAATGGATTATTTCAATCAATTTATAATAATAACGATGATCAGATTTCAACAAGTTTTCCAATGGTTCAAGAATCTGTACGACGTTTGTATCGACATCAGCCAATAAATCCGTGCCACTACCAATTATATCATTTGAATGCCATTCTTCAGCCAATTTCATCCAGAATTCCATATCATCGAATTGATTTTCATAGAAAAAATTTTCACCAGTTTTAACTTCATCTCCACCTAGTTTCATTGATGGCTGTTCTACCGGTTGTTGTCGTTGTTGAGAAGATTCTTCTCGTGAAATTCTATCTGGTTCCAATTTAGATCCAATTACAGTCGATTGAAATGCTGATGGTGATGATGGAACTTGATTTTCACCAATAGTTTGATTATTATTATTGCCAAGTAACATATTGATCAAACGACTTTCTTGGTCAGATACTAAATCATTTAGATTAACATCACTAATTGTCGATTGTGATGTGTGTGTTCCAAAATCATTACGTATAATTGGACGTAAAAATGGTAGAAATGATTGCGGTTGTTGTTGTTGCTGGTGTTGTGGAAAAAATTCATCAACATTATCCACTGGTTGGTTACGATAATCATCATTCATTATTGATTGCCGTTGATCTGTTTGTAATTGATGTGCTTTTTCATTCAAATCCCAACTACCATCAACACTATTTTGATCTGTTGATGATGATTCAACAACATTCGAGGTTTTTATTGCTGTAGTGGCTGATGATTCATCATTATTATTTAGCTCTAATTTTCGTAAATATTCATCAGCCCAATCTACATTCAATTCCGGTAGCTTATTATTATTTTCATTCATTGACAAACTTTGTTGTTGTTGTTGTTGATCATCATAAATTAGATTCTGTGAAAATTCATTCCAAAATGGATCTTGATCAGTTTTCATTAATGAACGAATAGAATCTGGTGGTTCATGTTGATCATCATTCATCATCAATTTGGATTCCATACGATTCATTTCTTCTAACAATGATTCCATATTGAATGCTGACGATTCTAATGGATCACCACCATTTGTATTTAACAATAATGATTCAACAGCCGATGACAATGGATTATCCGATTGTTGTTGTTGTTGTTGTGTGCCATTATTATCAACAAATGTCAATGATTCATTCATCATTGATGGAACATTGTTAATAGCCGATGATGCTGGTGATGATGATGATGATGTAAGCTGGCGAGCCAGATCAATCATTGGATTTGTTTGGCCACATTCATTACTTTCTAACATTGATTGAAATGACATTTTTGCTGTTGTTTTTATTGCTTTTTTTTGATGAAAACAAAAAATCAATCAATCAATAAATCAAAATATGAAATTCAGTTTCGATTCGATTTGGATCAATAAATCTATTTTTTTAACAAAAAACAAGAAAAAAATTTCATTAATTTCGATACTTTTTTAAAGAATTTCACATACTTTTGTGATTACAAGATCCAATCAATCAATTATCGAAGACTGAAAAAAAATGATTTAGAAAACCAGCGGATGATCGAAATGATGCAATGCAATAAACGAAATATATGTAAAGATTTTCAATATTTAAATCTTTTTCATTTTGAGAGTGTTGAATTGGTTTTTATTTTCTATCAAATATCGATTGTGTTGAACAATGAAATGACGATAAAAAAAAACAACGTAGCAAAACAACAAACACACACACACATTCATCGACCCGAACATCAACACCAGAAACAAAAAACAAAAAAAAAATTTTCCAGCTACAAACGACGACAGAAAATGATTATCATCGAATCATATATCGTTGTTGTTGTTGTTGCTGATGATGATGATCAAACCGATCTATGATGATGGCAATGAAGACGACGACAACGACAACAACCAGCCAACCAACAATCCAATGTAGCTCTCTCTCTATATGGATGCTAACACGAAGATGAAAATGATGCGGCTGATGATAATGATTGACACATCACACACACACAACGAAAGAGAGATACACTGAAAACGACGACGACGATGAAGGAAAATATTAAAAATTCACCACCACTTGCCACTTCTTTTTTATCGTCTTCGTTGTCTTCTTAACAAGACAACCAACAGCCACACATTCGAAAAAATGTACGAACGGAAAAAAAGGTTCAGTTTCGAAATAAATTTTCTTTTGCTTCGCTTCAATTATTCGTAAAGTTATAGTTAGAGACACACACACACACACACAAAAACTAAACGTTTGTTGTTGTTGTTGCTCGTATGATTTTAACATTAACCGAACGTTTGCCAAATTCGTACGGTTATATTTTACCTATTAATAAATGGGCAAAAAAAACACGTTTATAGCGATAAGAAAAAAAATCTTAGGAATGAAATATTCAAATGAGATGGATGGTTAAATTTTGTGTTTAGTGTGTGTGTGTTTGTGTGATAATAAATAAACCATCAACAACAACAACAACAACAAAGAATAAATTGATGTGACGCGCAATGAACAACTATATTGTGTGGAAATAGTCGTCGTCGATTTTTTTTTGTTTTGTTTTCGAATTTATTTTTAAAAGAAATTAGAAAAAAAATCAAGTTTTTATTTTACATTGATTGATTGATTAAAATCAACAATTTGTTTCTCTCGTTTTATTTGT